>NC_091284.1:612611733-612912174 GCF_032444005.1 Ranitomeya imitator
TCCTGCTATTTAACCCATCAGGGTAGCACGTTTTTAATATGAACATCCAATAATGCTCTACTTAAAGGTTTGCTCTACAGGGCTCCGCCCCAGGATGGATTCATGACCTGATCAATGGCTTGACATTTTAAGGTGCTTACGTCGGACGCATGTGTCTGGGTAAAATGTAACTAAACTGTAGATATACTATTTGCGCTGTGTTTAATAAGTGTCGGCTAATTGGGAGTTATGCAGAGTAAACATTGTCTGGCATAAGATGCCGGTGGTAAATAAATCACACACCATATTGTAAGGTCACTTTTTATCTGATATAGACTGAGTAACAAGATTCAGAAGATCTGGTGCAACATGGACACTAGGCGGACGCACAGCTGTATTGTGCCCCCGATAGCAGTGCTAGTAATGTAGCTAGGCTCGACCCTGTACAGGCCCCGCGATAAGGTTGGTCCCATCGCTGGAGCTTTCATGTCATCATATTTCACTTCTGAGTCTAATGAGTGTTTCCATGTTTTATCACTGATAATTGTGCAAATATGAGCAATTTATATGGAGAAGACTAACTGGGAAGCTGATGAGATTTTATTTTGGCCATTGTTCAGCCCTTATCTACATTGAGGTCCGTTGACTAGATATTTTAATACTAGAGATAGGACACACCTTGGCATGGTGGGATGGCTTTTAAAGCTTTTTTGATCAAAATAGTGTTAACTAAAGGTACCGTCACACTTAGCGACGCTGCAGCGATACCGACAACGATCCGGATCGCTGCAGCGTCGCTGTTTGGTCGCTGGAGAGCTGTCACACAGACCGCTCTCCAGCGACCAACGATGCCGGTAACCAGGGTAAACATCGGGTAACTAAGCGCAGGGCCGCACTTAGTAACCCGATGTTTACCCTGGTTACCATCCTAAAAGTAAAAAAAAACAAACACTACATACTTACCTACAGCCGTCTGTCCTCCAGCACTGTGCTCTGCACTCCTCCTGTACTGTCTGTGTGAGCACAGCGGCCGGAAAGCAGAGCGGTGACGTCACCGCTCTGCTTTCCGGCTGACCGACGCTCACAGCCAGTACAGGAGGAGTGCAGAGCACAGCGCTGGAGGACAGACGGCTGTAGGTAAGTATGTAGTGTTTGTTTTTTTTACTTTTAGGATGGTAACCAGGGTAAACATCGGGTTACTAAGCGCGGCCCTGCGCTTAGTTACCCGATGTTTACCCTGGTTACCAGTGAAGACATCGCTGAATCGGCGTCACACACGCCGATTCAGCGATGTCTGCGGGGAGTCCAGCAACCAAATAAAGTTCTGGACTTTCTTCCCCGACCAGCGACAGCACAGCAGGGGCCTGATCGCTGCTGCCTGTCACACTGGACGATATCGCTAGCGAGGACGCTGCAACGTCACGGATCGCTAGCGATATCGTCTAGTGTGACGGTACCTTAAGTACCCTATGTTATTTACATGTACTATTGTGATTTACCTACTACAGGGTATATGATCATTTTCATTTTATTTTTTAAACAGATACTAAATCTGGAGCCAACTTTGTCTTTGGCTCTGGAGAACATCCATTGGGGGTCCTGGTGTTGTGATCACCTGTGAAACTGCCCGCTGGTTAGAACAGTTACATTTAACACGGAAAAGTTCAGCAACAGGAAAGCCCTTATTGCAAGTAATTTCTCTACAAAAGATCGGAATTTCTTCTGCTCCATTATGAAAGGGACCTTAAATTTCCCTTAGGTGGACATAATAATGACATTAAACTTAAAATGCCCAAGCTCCAGGCAACATTAGAGCAGTTGATGCAAGAAAAAAAAACAAAAAACGACAAACGCTCAGATGCTTGGTGACACCAGTGTCAATTAAAATAGTGATTTTCCAGACAACAGTAGTAGAGATTAGTGATGAGCAACCATGTTTGGATATGGTGTTATCTGAGCATGCCCTGGTGCTAAGCGAGTGACTTCAGATGGTCAAAAAATATGTTGAGTCCCTGCGGCTGCATGTCTTGTGGTTGTTCAACAGCCACGACACATGCATGGATTTCCTAACAAACCGGCAATCTCTGCATGCGTTGCGACTGTGGAACAGCCATGAGACATGGAGCCGCGTTAATGCCAACATATTATTCGAGCACGCAGAGAACACTCGGTTAGCACAGGAGCATGCAAAGATAACACCTTATCCCAGCACGTTCACTCATCACTAGTAGAGGATTTCTAGAAATGCCCCTTCTCACAAGTTACGTCAGTCTATGGTTTCAAAGCCATATAGGTCAAACTGGGAATACGGCCAAATGAAATACATCCATTCTTGCACACGTGAAGATATGACAGAGGCACAGGAATGGGGTTTCTCCATCTCCCATGGACACGGCGCCATAGTGTATCCCTAATGAGCAGAAGAAACGTACCTTTTCTGTAACGGGGAAGAGAAGCAGCAGAGCGCAGACAGGACGCGGGACCAGGCTGAGAAGCTCGGGGTCAAGTCCATAGACATCTACAAACTGCCAGCTCGTGCCAACACCCAACTGCTTGAGAAACTGCAAAAATATAGAGATCAATATTACACAAAGAGCAATCAGTCTTTCCTTTAATAACAGATCAAATGTGCTGGTGATTGATGCCACAGACTCATGTGAGTTTCTCGCATCACACTCGCAAGTGTGACCAAGGCCTTGAACTCCAAAACATAAGGGAAAACAACGTGGATTTTGATTGTCAACCTTGATTAAAGAGTAGCCTCCACTTTATTTTTTTTCTCTCTCCATAAATCAATAGTACACATGAAATTAAGAATATGTGTAATACATCTTAGCAGATAATTCCACATATTTCTTCTCTTAAACTAGTATTTCATTCTTACAATTCTCAGTTCACAGGTAAAATCCATCTTGAGAAAATGCAGAGATAGGTCATTAGAGTTAGTGCTCATAAAGCTCTATGGAGGAGGATATGGAGGAGGAAACTTGCAGCAGAATGTCTGCCTGCTCCCTGCTGCCTTCTCCTCAGACATTCAAAAGCACCAATGGGAAAATCTGGCTTCACTCAAATTCAGAGTTTACAGATATTACCCATTATTTTAGAGTGAAAGAAGCAGATTTTTCTGAAAAGATTTGTTACAAAGCTTCTTATTTCCATGTGTAACACGGTTTTCTGAAATCACATGGCGGTTCTGTGTCAGTTGTGTCATGTGCAGCACCACAGACTGGATGGGTGGTTACAGGACATCTGTAAGTGAACAGCACCACACAGTGGTCAGTCAGTATACTGCAGATTGCTTTATTCAGGAATTTAATTTTTCATGCAAAAATAGGATAGTTACTTGCCAACATGTGAAGAGTAAGAAAATGTTATCCCTGAATAATTACAGGAATAATTTGTAATTCAGACATCATAATCAGGTCTGCCCAATGGAGACAAAAACTGGCCTGATCCGCAGCTACCAGGACCATACAAATCTACATATCCTCTCCTGTGCTTTATGTTTCACGGGTCAAACACCAGTGGAAAGCCGAAATATGGGGGAGTAAGATGCACTGAATTTATAAGACACGCATGAAATTTTGGTGCAGGGTTTTCTGTCCGTGCGGCAGAACTTGAATTGCAGGTGTAAATTTGTGTTGTTATTTCCACCAACATCTGTGGTAATTTATAGAAAGGCTGCCAGACCACGATGTGCTTCATCATCTTTTCACCGCCTTTGAAAAATACCAAAAGGGGTAAAAAAAAATAAATAAATAAATAACATCTAACAAATTTTTTTTTTTTTTTTAACACAACAAAAACGGCAAAGTAGCACAAACACCTCATTATATTCCCTTCAACAACTTATAGTTTACAGACGGACTAAAAATGTTCCAGTTTTATTAATGGGAATATGTCAGTCGGTTATTGCTATTTAACCCCTTCACGACATGCGCCGTACTAGTACTGCGCATGTCGTGTCTCCCCGCTTTGATGCGGGATCCGGCGCTGAGCACACATCAAAGCCGGGACAAGTCAGCTGTTTTGTACAGCTCACATGTGCGTGCAATAGCGGCGGGTGGAATCGAGATCCACCCGCCGCTATCAAACGCCAACAGCGGCATTTAACTACCACTTCCGGCTATCGGGCCGGAAATGCACGCATCGCTGACCCCCGTCACATGATCGGGGGTCAGCAATGCGTCGGCATGACAACCTGAGGTCTCCTTGAGACCTCTATGGTTGTTGATGCCAGCATGCTGTGAGCGCCACCCTGTGGTCGTGCTCCTAGCAAGCCTGTAATTCAGCTACATAAGAGCGATCTGATGATCGCTGCTATGTAGCAGAGCCGATCAGGCTATGCCAGCTTCTAGCCATGGAGGCTATTGAAGCACGGCAAAAGTTTAAAAAAAGATACCTAGGTTTTAAATAAAGGGGAAAAAAAAAAAAAAAAAAAGTTTAAATCACCCCCTTTTGCCCCAAGCAAAAAACAAAAAAAAAAACCCATCAAACCTACACATATTTGGTATTGCTGCGTTCAGAAAAGCCCGATCAATTAAAAAAAAAAAAAAAGGATCAACCTGATCGCTAAACAACGTAGCGAGAAAAAAAAAAATTCAAAACACCAGAATTACATTTTTTTGGTCGCTGCAACATTGCATTAAAATGCAATAACGGGTGATCAAAAGGACGTATCTGCGTATAATTAAAAACGGCAGCATGGCACACAAAAAATAAGCCCTCACCTGACCCCAGATCCCGAAAAATGGAAATGCTATGGGTATTGGAAAATAGAGCAAATTTTTTTTTTTTTTAGCAAAGTTTGGAATTTTTTTTTTACCGCTTAGATGAATCATAATGGCAGGTCAGTTTTAGCATTTAGTAAACGTAGCAAAAAGTGTGGGATTGCACTTTTTTTTTTGCAATTTCACCACACTTGGAATTTTGTTTCCCGCTTTCTAGTACAAGTCATAGTAAAACCAATGATGTCGTTCAAAAGTACAACTCGTCCCGCAAAAAATAAGCCCTCATATGGCCAAATTGACGGAAAAAAAAAAAAAAGTTATGGCTCTGGGAAGGAGGGGATCAAACAACATAGTAACATAGTTAGTAAGGCCGAAAAAAGACATTTGTCCATCCAGTTCAGCCTGTATTCCATCATAATAAATCCCCAGATCTACGTCCTTCTACAGAACCTAATAATTGTATGATACAATATTGTTCTGCTCCAGGAAGACATCCAGGCCTCTCTTGAACCCCTCGACTGAGTTCGCCATCACCACCTCCTCAGGCAAGCAATTCCAGATTCTCACTGCTCTAACAGTAAAGAATCCTCTTCTATGTTGGTGGAAAAACCTTCTCTCCTCCAGACGCAAAGAATGCCCTCTTGTGCCCGGCTGCGTCTTGAAGGGGTTAATCTGAGATTCCCATAGTCCTTAGATATAGGCTAACCAAGAGCACTTCAATACATTTAGATACTCACTACACTGATATGAGAATATATACCATACCAGTAAAGAAGTGACAAAAGGAGAATGTTAAGAGAAATAACTTTATTGAAAACAAGATAAACTGTAAACACTTAACTATTTAAAATAGACAGGGGGAGGTGAATTACAGTTATATGAAAAAGTTTGGGCACCCCTATTAATCTTAAGCTTAATGTTTTATAAAAATTGTTTTTTTTGCAACAGCTATTTCAGTTTCATATATCTATTATCTGTTGACACAGTAATGTTTCTGCCTTGAAATGAGGTTTATTGTACTAACAGAAAATGTGCAATCTGCATTCAAACAAAATTTGACAGGTGCATAAGTATGGGCACCCCACCAGAAAAGTGACATTAATATTTAGTAGATCCTCCTTTTGCAAAAATAACCGTCTCTAGTCGCTTCCTGTAGCTTTTAATGAGTTCCTGGATCCTGGATGAAGGTATTTTTGACCATTGCTCTTTACAAAACAATTCCAGTTCAGTTAAGTTTGATGGTCGCCGAGCATGGACAGCCCTCTTCAAATGATCCCACAGATGTTCAATGATATTCAGGTCTGGGGACTGGGATGGCCATTCCAGAACAGTGTAATTGTTCCTCTGCATGAATGCCTGAGTAGATTTGGAGCGGTGTTTTAGATCATTGTCTTGCTGAAAGATCCATCCCCTGCGTAACTTCAACTTTGTCACTGATTCATGAACATTATTGTCAAGAATCTGCTGAGAGGAATCCATGCGTCCCTCAACTCTAACAAGATTCCCGGTACCGGCATTGGCCACACAGCCCCAAAGCATGATGGAACCTCCACCAAATTTTACTTTGGGTAGCAAGTGTTTTTCTTGGAATGCTGTGTTTTTTGGCCGCCATGCATAACGCCTTTTTGTATGACCAAACAACTCAATCTTGGTTTCATCAGTCCACAGGACCTTCTTCCAAAAAGAAATTGGCTTCTCCAAATGTGCTTTTGCATACCTCAGCCGACTGTTTGTGGCGTGCTTGCAGAAACGGCTTCTTTCGGATCACTCTCCCATACAGCTTCTCCTTGTGCAAAGTGCGTTGTATAGTTGACCGATGCACAGTGACACCATCTGCAGCAAGTTGATGCTGCAGCTCTCTGGAGGTGGTCTGAGGATTGTCCTTGACAGATCTCACCATTCTTCGTCTCTGCCTTTCTGATGTTTTTCTTGGCCTGCCACTTCTGGCCTTAACAAGAACTGTACCCGTGTTCTTCCATTTCCTTACTATGTTCCTCACAGTGGAAATTGACAGGTTAAATCTCTGAGACAGCTTTTTGTATCCTTCCCCTGAACAACTATGTTGAATAATCTTTGTTTTCAGATCATTAGACAGTTGTTTTGAGGAGCCCATGATGCCACTCTTCAGAGGAGATTCAAACAGGAGAACAACTTGCAAGTAGCCACTTTAAGTAGCTTTTCTCATGATTGCATACACCTGGCTATGAAGTTCAAAGCTCAATGAGGTTACTAAAGCACTTTTTTTGGTTTTCTAAGTCAGTAAAAAGTAGGTAGGCGTATTTAAAACAAGAAAATGATAAGGGTGCCCATACTTATGCACCTGTCAAATTTTGTTTGAATTCAGATTACACATTTTCTGTTAGTACAATAAACCTCATTTCAAGGCAGAAACATTACTGTGTCCAACAGTTATTAGATATATGAAACTGAAAATAGCTGTTGAAAAAAAAACAATTTTTATAAAACACTAGCTGAAGAGCCCGGCGTTGCCTGGGCATAGTAAATATCTGTGGTTAGTTATAGCATGTCACTTCTCTTATTTTTCCCCTCACGCCTCTAATTTTCTCCCTCACACCTCATTTTCTCCCTCACACCTCATTTTCTCCCTCACACCTCTCATTTTCTCCCTCACACCTCTCATTTTCTCCCTCACACCTCTCATTTTCTCCCTCACTCCTCTCATTCCCGCCTAACACTTGTCATTTCGACCTCACATCTGTCATTTTCCGATCACTACACTATTTTCCCTCACTCCTCTCATTTTGCACTCACACCTTTTCATTTTCACCTCAGTATATACATGTTTGTCATCTCCCTTATATATAGTATACACCTGTATGTCATCTCCTGTATATAGTATATACCTGTATGTCATCTCCCCTGTATATAGTATATACCTGTATGTCATCTCCTATATATAGTATATACCTGTATGTCATCTCCTTCTATATATAGTATATACTTGTATGTCATCTCCTCCTATATATAGTATATACCTGTATGTCATCTCCTCCTGTATATAGTATATACCTGTGTGTCATCTCCCCTGTATATAGTATATATCTGTGTGTCATCTCCTCCTGTATATAGTATATACCTGTATGTCATCTTCTATATATAGTATATACCTGTATGTAATCTCCTCTGTATATAGTATATACCTGTAGGTAATCTGCTCCTGTATATAGTATATACCTGTGTGTCATCTCCTCCTGTATGTAGTATATACCTGTATGTCATCTCCTCCTGTATATAGTATGTACCTGTTTGTCATCTCCTCCTTTATATAGTATATACCTGTGTGTCATCTCTCCTGTATATAGTATATATCTGTGTGTCATCTCCCCTGTATATAGTATATACCTGTGTGATCTTCTGTATTAGACCTCGTTAACACGTTATTTGCTCAGTATTTTTACCTCAGTATTTGTAAGATAAATTGGCAGCCTGATAAATCCCCAGCCAACAGGAAGCCCTCCCCCTGGCAGTATATATTAGCTCACACATACACATAATAGACAGGTCATGTGACTGACAGCTGCCGTATTTCCTATATGGTACATTTGTTGCTCTTGTAGTTTGTCTGCTTATTAATCAGATTTTTATTTTTGAAGGCTAATACCAGACTTGTGTGTGTTTTAGGGCGAGTTTCGTCTGTCAAGTTGTGTGTGTTGAGTTGTGTGTGGCGACATGCATGTAGCGACTTTTGTGAGATGAGTTGTGTGGCAACATGCGTGTAGCAACTTTTTGTGTGTCGAGTTGCTTGTGACAGGTTAGTGTAACAAGTTGTGTGCAGCAAGTTTTGCGCCTGGCGAGTTTTGCGTGTGGTGAGTTTTATGTCTGGTGCCTTTTGAGTATGTGCAAGTTTTGTGTGAGGTAACTTTTGCATGTGCTGCAAATTTTGTGCATGTGGCAATTTTTCCGCATGTGCAAGTTTTGCGTGTGGCGAGTTTTCCATGAGGTGAGTTTTGCACTTGTGGCGAGTTTTGCGTGAGCCTATTTTTTGCATGTGAGTTTTGCGCGTGGTGAGTTTTGAGCGGCGACTTTTGTGTTTCGACTTTTATGTGGCGAGGTTGGTGTATGTGTGGTGAAATGTGTGCTGAGGGTAGTATATGTGTTCAAGCACGTGGTAGTGTGTGGCGCATTTTGTGTGTGTGTTCATATCCCCGTGTGTGGTGAGTATCCCATGTCGGGGTCCCACCTTAGCAACTGTACGGTATATACTCTTTGGCGCCATCGCTCTCACTCTTTAAGTCCCCCTTGTTCACATCTGGCAGCTGTCAATTTGCCTCCAACACTTTTCCTTTCACTTTTCCCCATTATGTAGATAGGGGCAAAATTGTTTGGTGAATTGGAAAGCGCGGGGTTAAAATTTCGCCTCACAATATAGCCTATGACGCTCTCGGGGTCCAGACGTGTGACTGTGCAAAATTTTGTGGCTGTAGCTGCGACGGTGCAGATGCGAATCCCGGACATACACACACACATTCAGCTTTATATAGTAGATTAAGATTAATAGGGGTGCCCAAACTTTTTCATATAAACTGTACCTCCAAAATAGATGGGGAGGAAAAACAGCAAAGAACCCAGATGCCTGTACTACACCAGTGGTACTAAAAGGGCATAATATACAATATGAGTCACCAATGTTAGAGATCAGGAAAAAGGGGGTTTGTAGGTGGGGGATGGATCAACCAACCAGGATGAAATAAGCGACTAAAAATAATATTATATGCCAAGAAGTGCAAAAGTAGAAAAGGCTGCCTGTATCCTTATAAAAAATACCTTACATTTGTAAGTGGACATCATAACTAAAGAGAGCAGTGGAAAAGGTTTCGGTTAGCAAATGGCACCTAAACTTAAGTACACAAGGTCAAACAAATAAAAACAATTAAAATACGAAAGAGAAAAATATACCTTAAAACCTAGACCAAAGGATACAAAACTACAAGAAAGAAGCGAAACCGAGACTTTCGTTAAGACCGTAGGGAGTAATTGTATTCAGCCGATAGAGCCACCAGCCCTCCTGTTGGGCTAGGCTTTTATTCAAGTGGCCCTCCCTCCCCCCCCCCCCCCCGTATGCCTAAAACCATTTGGTTTATGCCCATAAAGGTAAGACCCCCAAGTTGGATTCATAGTGGCTTTTGAAATGACGTGGTAGGGTTTTCAGGAGTGAAAGATCATCCACAGTCTTAGACTTTTCAATGTCCCCAATATGTTCCCTCACGTGGATTTTTAACTCACGTGTTGTGAGGCCAATATAAATCAAATTACCGGTACATGGGCATGTTGCGTGGTAAATCACACCGTTAGATGAACATGTAAGATGTTTCCTGATAGTATGGGATTTTGATCCATCCGAGTTGTGGAAAGTGTATGATTTTTTTTTTTAAATTTACACAGGCCTTACATAGGCCACATGGGAAAAAACCATCTCGCAACGGCTTGCTCTGTAAAGTTGGTGAAGGATCATAGTGGCGGTGTACTAATAGGTCCCTAAGATTCCTGCTCCTTTTTGCCACCATGGAGGGACATGAAGGGACAATTTGGCGGCGGATTGGATCTATCATTAAAATATGCCAGTGCTTTTTTAGAACCTGTTTCAGATCCTCCCATTGGCTATTGAAGGTAGAGATAAATCTTACCTGTCCGTCCAATTGTCCTGGATTTTTCTGGGCCGGATGTACAAGTCATACATAGATGGTTTAGTCTTTGTAGGGCAGCAGTAGTATCCTGTATGTACGAAGGGAGTGTACTCACTAAAGGTTTTAAATAGGGTCAATGAAATTAGAGATAATTTCCCTCATTGCCCGAGATGATAGGTCTTCCCGGGGGATCTAATGCATTTTTGTGTAGTTTTGGAATCAGATATAGTGTGGGTAATTTGGGGTGAAGGTTCCTAACATAATCCACCATTTTTGGGGGGGATAATACCTTGTTCAATAATATGTAGGAGTTCAGACTAATAGTTGAAGAGAGGATTATAAGGTAATTTTTTTGTAGCACCTCGGGCATTTAACAATTTATAGGCCTGTTTCTCATATAATTTAACTGGCCAAATTACCAAATTTCCCCCCTTGTCGGCCGGTTTATATAATAAAATAATAATCTTTATTTTTATATAGCGCTAACATATTCCGCAGCGCTTTACAGTTTGCACACATTATCATCGCTGTCCCCGATGGGCTCACAATCTAAAATTCCCTATCTGTATGTCTTTGGAATGTGGGAAGAAACTTGGGTACCCGGAGGAAACCCACTCAAACACGGAGAGAACATACAAACTCCTTGCAGATGTTATCCTTGGTGGGATTTGAGCCCAGGACTCCAGCGCTGCAAGGCTGCTGTGCTAACCACTGCGACACTGTGCTGCCCTATATACTACATCTGTCAGGGCTTGTAGTTTTTATTATGGCCTCATTTTCTTCCTTAAGTTAATCATCAAGGTGGGTGGCCTAGGGAGGGCTTCTATCTCAGATGTGACAATTTTGGTAAAAATCTCAATGGCAGAGCAAGTACTGATCGGAGGAAATTTTTTTGATTAAATAGACAGTGGGGGCATCATTTTCCTCCAACAGAGCCTCCAAATCTCTTAAAGCTTCCTGCTCCGTTGTGGGATGAGGGTATTGCCAATTTGGCTTTTGTGATTTTTATATATTATTTTCCCTGGCGCAGAGGTGTAAATCTCTTACTGCTGAAAACGTGTCGAGATGACATGAAGGTGAAAAAAATAAGCCCTTTTCCAATAGTCCTATTTGTACGGGGGACAATACGTGGTCAGATAGGTTAATTACCTTTAAATGTTCTCCTGTTGTCCTATGCCCCTTTGTCATCTCTCGCTCCATTTCTTGTACATGAGGTTTCACTATTAGTTATTTCACTATCACCCACGGAGGTGTTAATATCAGACAAGGATTGCGCTGAACTCTCAGAAGGAGTCCTCTGTGAGGTAGGTCTATTGCTTTTATTATTGGAATTGTCCTTGGCTGAGTGTTTGGTTTTCCTTATTTGCCATCGATAGATCTTATCACTGTCATAGTCATTAAGGTTCCTTGGAAATTTTTTAAATTTATTTTGACAGATCTCCTCCTCCCATTTGTCAACTTCCTTATTAATGTCTACCAGAGAGTTTTATCATAATTTTCAACGGCTATATCCTGTAAGAGTGATTTTTCAAGATTCTCAATCGTTTTATCCATGGATTGTAACGATGCAGTATTTTTATCAATAATGATTTGAATGAATTATAATGAGCAAGCAGTGGCCGCTGAGGTCCACCGTTTTACTAAAATCTCATCTTATAATTTAAATTTGCCTCTGCTCAATTTCCTTATATGCTACGGTTTGTGGACATATTTTAAGTACCGTACACTATTTACTCCGTTCAGCCTCCTGACGTCTTCGCGCATGCGCTGGTCTTACTCCGTTCAGCCTTCTGATGTCTTCACGCATGCGCTGGTTTTGACATCCTCCTTTGACCACCGGAAGCGCTCTACACGTGACCGCGGTGCGTTCCACTGCGTGTCAGTGAGCGCTCATCCGAAGTCCCTTTTGTTATGGAGGCAACATCCGGCTGCATGCGCAATCAACGCAGTGGAATACGGCTTTTCGGCAGCATAATCCCCTTATGGCACTTTATTATAAATACTTCCATGACCTTAATTCCTGTCACGCCCCTCTGGAAGAAGCTCATTTGCGAAACGGCACTCGTCGGGCGCGGGGCAGGATACAGCTCTGTCTCCCTACCGCACTGCACCAACTAGACATCCACTTCAGGTAATAGTAATTTTAACCCCTTTACCCCCCAAAGGTGGTTTGCACGTTATGGACCGGGCCAATTTTTACAATTCTGACCACGGTCCATTTATGAGGTTATAACTCTGGAACGCTTCAATGGATCCCGGTGATTCTGACATTGTTTTCTCGTGACATATTGTACTTCATGATAGTGGTAAAATTTCTTTGATATTACCTGCGTTTATTTGTGGAAAAAAACGGAAATTTGGCAAAAATTTTGAAAATTTCGCAATTTTCCAACTTTGAATTTTTATGCAATTAAATCACAGAGATATGTCACACAAAATACTTAATAAGTAACATTTCCCACATGTCTACTTTACATCAGCACAATTTTGGAACCAAACATTTTTTTTGTTAGGGAGTTATAAGGGTTAAAAGTTGACCAGCAATTTCTCATTTTTACAACACCATTTTTTTTTTTTAGGGACCACATCTCGTTTGAAGTCATTTTGAGGGGTCTATATGATAGAAAATGCCCAAGTGTGACACCATTCTAAAAACTGCACCCCTGAAGGTACTCAAAACCATATTCAAGAAGTTTATTAACCCTTCAGGTGTTTCACAGGAATTTTTGGAATGTTTAAATAAAAATGAACATTTAACTTTTTTTCACAAAAAAATGTACTTCAGCTCCAATTTGTTTTATTTTACCAAGGGTAACAGGAGAAAATGGACCCCAAACGTTGTACAATTTGTCCTGAGTACGCTGATACCCGACATGTGGGGGTAAACCACTGTTTGGGCGCATGACAGAGCTCGGAAGCGAAGGAGCGCCATTTGACTTTTCAATGCAAAATTGACTGGAATTGAGATGGGACGCCATGTTGCGTTTGGAGAGCCACTGATGTGCTTAAACATTGAAACCCCCCACAAGTGACACCATTTTGGAAAGTAGACCCCCTAAGGAACTTATCTAGAGGTGTGGTGAGCACTTTGACCCACCAAGGACTTCACAGAAGTTTATAATGTAGAGCCGTAAAAACAAAACAAAAATTTTTTCCCACAAAAATTATTTTTTTAGCCCCCAGTTTTGTATTTTCCCGAGGGTAACAGCAGAAATTGGACCCCAAAAGTTGTTGTCCAATTTGTCCCGAGTAAGCTGATACCCCATATGTTGGGGTAAACCCCTGTTTGGGCACACGGGAGAGCTCGGAAGGAAGGAGCACTGATTTACTTTTTCAACGCAGAATTGGCTGGAATTGAGATCGGACGCCATGTCGCGTTTGGAGAGCCCTGATGTGCCTAAACAGTGGAAACCCCCCAATTATAACTGAAACCCTAATCCAAACACACCCCTAACCCTAATCCCAACGGTAACCCTAACCACACCTCTAACCCAGACACACCCCTAACCCTAATCCCAACCCTATTCCCAACCGTAAATGTAATCCAAACCCTAACTTTAGCCCCAACCCTAACTGTAGCCTTAACCCTAGCCCTAACCCTAGCCAGAGAATGGAAATAAATACATTTTTTAAATTTTTTAATTTTTCCCTAACTAAGGGGGTGATGAAGGGGGGTTTGATTTACTTTTATAGTGGGTTTTTTAGCAGATTTTAATGATTGGCAGTCGTCACACACTAAAAGACGCTTTTTATTGCAAAAAATATTTTTTGCGTTCCCACATTTTGAGAGCTATAATTTTTTCATATTTTGGTCCACAGAGTCATGTGAGGTCTTGTTTTTTGCGGGACGAGTTGACGTTTTTATTGGTAACATTTTCGGGCACGTGACATTTTTTGATCGCTTTTTATTCCGATTTTTGTGAGGCAGAATGACCAAAAACCAGCTATTCATTAATTTCTTTTGGGGGAGGCGTTTATACCGTTACGCGTTTGGTAAAATTGATAAAGCAGTTTTATTCTTCGGGTCAGTACGATTACAGCAATACCTCATTTATATCATTTTTTTATGTTTTGGCGCTTTTATACGATAAAAACTATTTTATAGAAAAATTATTTTTGCATCGCTTTATTCTGAGGACTATAACTTTTTTATTCTTTTGCTGAGGATACTGTATGGCGGCTCGTTTTTTGCGGGACAAGATGACGTTTTCAGCAGTACCATGGTTATTTATATCCGTCTTTTTGATCGCGTTATTCCACTTTTTGTTCGGCGGTATGATAATAAAGCGTTGTTTTTTGCCTATTTTTTTTTTTTTTACGGTGTTTACTGGAGGGGTTAACTAGTGATAGTTTTATAGGTTGGGTCGTTACGGACGCGGCGATACTAAATATGTGTACTTTTGTTTGTTTTTTTAATTTAGATAAAGAAATGAATTTATGGGAATATTTTTTTTTTTCCATTATTTAGGAAATTTTTTTATTTATTTTTACACGTGTGGAAATTTTTTTTTTTTTTTTTACACTTTTTTACTTTGTCCCAGGGGGGGACATCACAGATCGATGATCTGACAGTTTGCATAGCACTCTGTCAGATCACCGATCTGACTTGCAGCACTGCAGGCTTCACAGTGCCTGCTCTGAGAGGGAGTTAGGCAGACCCCCGCAGCAATGCGATCACATCTCGTTGCTGCGGGGGGCTCAGGGAAGCCCACAGGGAGCCCCCTCCCTGCGCGATGCTTCCCTGCACCGCCGGCACATCGCGATCATATTTGATCGCAGTGTGCTGGTGTTAATGTGCCGGGGGCGGTCCGTGACCGCTCCTGGAACATAGTGCCGGATGTCAGCTGCGATGGGCAGCTGACACCCGGCCGCGCTCCCCCCGTGAGCGCGGCTGATCGCGCTGGACGTACTATTCCGTCCTTGGGAAGTAGGGCCCACCCCACATGGACGGAATAGTACGTCCATTGGCAGAAAGGGGTTAATACCCAAGTATGGGGTTTTCTTCTTTCCATTTTGGCTGCATGGTATTTTTTATAAGGGCAGGGATGATAGGATACAGGCAGCTTTTTCTACTTTTGCACTTCTTGGCATATAATATTATTATTATTTTTAGTCGCTTATTTCATCCTGGTTGGTTGATCCATCCTCTACCTACAAACCCCCTTTTTCCTGATCTCTAACATTGCTGACTCATTGTATATTATGCCCTTTTAGTACCATTGGTGTAGTACAGGCATCTGGGTTCTTTGCCATTTTTCCTCCCTATCTATTTTGGAGGTAATTCACTTCCCCATCTATTTTAAATAGTTAATTGTTTATCCTGTTTATCTTGTTTTCAGTAAAGTAATTTCTCTTAACATTCTCTCCTTTTGTCACTTCTTTACTGGTAAGGTATATATTCTCATATCAGTGTAGTGAGTATTTAATCTAAGAGTAGCATAAACATAGGGTAAAAAAAATCCTAAATCCAATGATGTATCAGTTAATTTACTAGGTGCAGTGGTTCTGACAGTTCTAAGATGTAGCAGAGCTCAGAAAGCTGTCCCTGCCCACACCAGGCTCTCTATGTACATTGTCTATGGGCAGGGAGCTGCTTATCACAGGAACAGGCTGAGAAGGACCAGTGCTCATGTGCTGCTGTATTGCACCAGTAATAATCTCCTAGTGATAAAACCATTTTTTGTAAATTTAACAAGAAGCCATGAGACCTCTACATTAGTCGTGCAGGATATACCATTAATGAGGAGAGACTGCCATCTGCTGGCCAGCCGAAATCAAGCGGAACCAAAGTGTGCTGGAAGATTTGCAGGGGGAACGATCTTGTGTGTTGTACTGGATCAGGTGACCCCAGGAAGGGCTTCCCTTATATAAAACCCCTGCGTGCCCAATGACGAGGAGATTTGGTATCAGCGGAGAGAGTGGGGCAGACGTGTGTCCGAGACAACGAGGAGACCAATGTGGCAGGCCTCAGCGGGAAATCTGCACCACCCAGGTGCCGGTCACCGCCTGGCAAGGTCAGATGCCCCGGAAGATATCCCCAAGTACCGCTTGTGCTGGTCAGAGCCAGGATCTGCGCCCTGTGGCAGTCAAGCCTCAGAGGCCAGACTACGCCCGTCAAGAGCCGAGGTCCTCAGCCTGAGGGACTTCCGCCAACGGTCAAGCCGAGAAGAGCCGTGCGAAGACTGCAAAAGGAGAGGCCAGCTCACGATTATGGAGGATCATTGCAAGTGAGCAGGGCCATCAATTCAATATATCACCTGAGTCATTCCATATCAAGTGATCCAAATATGAATATTTTTTTACCGGACGTCTTTAGTTTTTTTCATTTTTATGAAGTACAACTTTCGTTAATTACAAATTAAAAGTTATGAATTTTTCTTCATAAGTTAATTTTTTTTTTTTTTTTTTTTTTTTTTTTTTTTTTTTTTACACACTTCTAAAGTTCTGAAAAAGCGCAAATTTTGGCCTGGTATGGCTTTACATATTTTATCATATCTCGGGCTAGAATTAAGATAAGGAGGTGGGAGAGGCATCATTTTTCTCAGAACGGTACCGGCTTTCATTTGATATGTCACAAGACTAGGTTTCTCGATATTTTGTTTTGGAGAAATCAAATTCAAAGTTTTGATGCGCAATTGGAAAAAAAAAACGTTTTACATTTGTGAAAACATGCATGTGTGTTACTTGTGTTCTTGTTTATATTTGTACAGGGATTCAACTTGGGACCTGTCAAATTTGTATTTTTTTTTAACCCTTGAATCATTTGATTTTATATTTGTGAGTTTCTTCCCTTTTACCTTTCAAATTACAACTTATTGAATTCAACATTTATATGCAACAATAAAGAAACAAAAAACAAATACCGAAGTGTCAGAATAAATGCATCTTAATCATCATAACACAACTCGCTCGGCATTTTCAACCTGAATGCATTGAACAAACTGAAAGAAAAAATGTGATCATATCCTCAAGTGTGATTTTCTAAATACAGTCTCATCCTAATTATAGGTTAAAAACCAGATTAAAAGAATCAATATTTTTACCACCTATTTATATATGTAACAATTTTTTTTCTATTATATCACTAAACAGGTCTTTATGAAGTGTTTAAGAATAATAATACAGTAGTTAAATCCTCATTCTATAAAATATGAACTAATCAAACAATTACACATACATATTGTAGAATACCCGATGCGTTAATACAGGCCACGCAATATATAACAGTGGCCACGCAGTATATAACAGCCACGTACTATATAAGGCCGGTTTCACACGTCAGTGGCTCCGGTACGTGAGGTGACAGTTTCCTCACGTACCGGAGACACTGACACGTAGACACATAAAAATCAATGCATCTGTTCAGATGTCAGTGATTTTTTGCGGACCGTGTCTCTGTGTGCCAAACACGGAGACATGTCAGTGTTCGTGGGAGCGCACGTATTACACGGACCCATTAAAGTCAATGGGTCCGTGTAAACACGTACCGCACACAGACGCTATCCGTGTGCCGTGCAGGGGACAGTGCTACATTAAGCGCTGTCCCCCCCACTGGTGCTGAATCCGCAATTCAGATCTTCCCTGCAGCAGCGTTTGCTGCAGAGAAAATATGAATAATAGTGTTTAAAATAAAGATCTATGTGTCTACCGCCCTCCCACCCCCTGTGCGCCCCCCCCGCTGTTCTGAAAATGCTCACCCGCCTCCCTCGTTGGCTGTCGCTGCTTCCTGGTCTGGCCGCATCTTCTCCTGTATGCGGTCACATGGGGCCGCTCATTTACAGTAATGAATATGCGGCTCCACCTCCCATAGGGGTGGAGCCGCATATTCATTACTGTAATCGGCGGCCCCACGTGACCGCATACAGGAGAAGCTGCGGCCAGGAGAGGAAGCAGCGCGGCGAGGGAGCGAGCTGGGTGAGTATTTTCAGAACAGCGGGGAGGAGGGGGGGGCGCGCACAGGGGGAAGATAGATCTATATTTTAAACACTATTATTCATATCTTCCCTGCAGCAAATGCTGCTGCAGGAAAGATATGAATCGCGGATTCAGCACGATGCAGGGGACAGCGCTAAACTTTAGCGCTGTCTCCTGCACGGTGCGTGTGGTACCCAGTGGGTACACGGGCGGCACACGTGTGCCACACTGATGTGCCATGTGAGGACACGGATAACTCCAGTACCGTTTTTATACGGTACTGGAATTATCTGGACGTGTGAAACGGGCCTAACAGCCCACGCAGTATATAGCAGCCACGCAGTATATAACACAGGCGACGTAGTATATAACACTGGCCACGTAATATATAGCACAGCCCACGCAGTATATAGCAGCCACACAAGACTTTTTTCTCCTATTTCAAATACATTGAAATTGCATGAATATATACCGTATATACTCGAGTATAAGCCGAAAGTGCCCTTCTCGGCTTATACTCGAGTCACGGTCTGTGGCAGGGTCGGCGGGTGTGGGGGGGTGTTGGGGGGGGGGGGTAGGGGAGAGGTCTGAGGCATACTCACCTAGTCCCGGTGGTCCTGACGCTCCCCCTGCCCGTCACACTGTCTTCGGGTGCCGCAGCTCTTCCCCTGTACAGCGGTCACGTGGGACCGCTCATTAAACTTATGAATATGGACTCCACTCCCATAGGGGTGGAGCCGCATATTCATTTCTCTAATCAGCGGTAACGGTGACCGCTGATAGAAGAAGAAGCTGCGGCACCCGGAGACCAGCTGTCCGGGAGAAGGAGCCAGGGACGCCGGGAGCAGGTAAGTATGTCATATTTACCTGTCCACGATCCACACGCCGAGCGTCGCTCCATCTTCCCGGCGTCTCTCCGCTCCGACTGTGTAGGTCAGAGGGCGCGATGACGCATATAGTGTGCGCGGCGCCCTCTGCCTGATCAGTCAGTGCGGAGAAACGCCGGGACCGGACGCTGAAGAGCTGCAAGCAAGAAAGGGGAGTATGTGTTTTTTTTTTTATTGCAGCAGCAGCAGCATTATATATGGCACAGATTTATGTGGAGCATCTATGGGGCCAAACTGAACGGTGCAGAGCATTATATATGGGGCAGCTTTATAAATGAGCATCTATGGGGCCATAATGAACGGTGTAGAGCATATATGGCACAGCTTTATAAGGAGCATCTATGGGGCAATAATGAACGGTGCAGAGCATTATATATGGCACAGCTTTATAAGGAGCATCTATGGGGCCATAATGAACAGTGCAGAGCATTGCATATGGGGCACAGCTTTATATGGAGCATCTATGGGGCCATAATGAACGGTGCAGAGCATTCTATATGGGGCAAAGCTTTATAAGGAGCATCTATGGGGCAATAATGAACGGTGCAGAGCATTCTATATGGGGCACAGCTTTATAAGGAGCATCTATGGGGCAATAATGAACGGTGCAGAGCATTCTATATGGGGCACAGCTTTATAAGGAGCATCTATAGGGCCATAATGAACAGTGCAGAGCATTGTATATGGGGCACAGCTTTATATGGAGCATCTATGGGGCCATAATGAATGGTATGGAGCATCTATTTTTATTTTTGAAATTCACCGGTAGCAGCTGCATTTTCCACCCTAGGCTTATACTCGAGTCAATAAGTTTTCCCAGTTTTTTGTGGCAAAATTAGGGGGGGGGGGAATCGGCTTATACTCGAGTATATACGGTACTTTAATTTGCCGCAAAATCTTTTAGTTCAATATATGTAAAAAAGATCATTCCTGTAATTCATACCGTGTGGATGTTTAGTGTCTAAAGTCAGAATTCAAAAGGCTTCCCGCAGTGCTAATTGTTTCTTCCAATCTCCACCTCTAGGTGACTGACTAACCCTTTCTATTCCAAAAAATGAAAAATCTGATAGGTCTCCTTTATGTACAGAAATAAAATGTTTCGTAGCCCCAGAATAACCTAAATTATTGTTATTTATATTCGCTATGTGTTCTGAAATTCTTTTTTTTATTTTCCTTGTGGTGTAACCTATATAGCAAATGTTGCAAGCCTTACATTTTATGCAGTATATAACGTGGTTAGAATCACAATCAATAAATGATTTTATATTATAAGTAACATTGTGATTCAAGGAAAAGGTAGTTCTTTTGTTGTCTGCAAATTGGCAGACATTACATCTGTTACCAGAACATTTGAAAAAACCTTTTATTGATAACCATGATGTGGGAGTTTTTTTCTGGCGCACCATACTGGGAGACAAAATATTCCCCAGTGTGCAACCTCTCCTAGCCACTACTCTGCATCCATTCTGAAGAATTGTGCATAAAGATTTGTCCGGATTGATCTGTTTAATTTTATTGCACTGACTGCTATAAGCGGTAGAAAAAGTAATCTGCGTTTCAGGAGCGGCACTTGCGTTTTCATTTTCAGAATACAATAAATCAGCACGTGGAATTTTGGAAACATATCTGAATGTATGTCTTATATTGGATTGTTTATATCCCCTATCAAGTAACCTATTAGAAATAAGATGACTTTCCTTGTGGAATTTTTCCTCACTAGAGCAAATTCTTCTCGCTCTCCTGAGCTCACCCCTAGGAATGGCATGAATGGTATGTCGAGGGTGTGCGCTTGAAGACATCAGGATTGTGTTACCAGAATTGTCTTTCCTATAAGGTCGGCGTCACACACAGCGTAAAACAATACGGTCCGTATATTACGGCCGTAATACGCTGAAAAGTCCCGAAAAAAGTGGTCCGTAGCTCCTCCGTAGGCAGGGTGTGTCAGCGTTTTTTGCGCATGGCATCCTCCGTATGTAATCCGTATGGCATCCGTACTGCGTGGTTTTCTCGCAGGCTAGCAAAACCAACATACCGCTATAGAAGTGATCCATGTGTCCCAAAAAGAAAAGAAAATATATATATACACAGTGGGGCAAAAAAGTATTTAGTCAGTCAGCAATAGTGCAAGTTCCACCACTTAAAAAGATGAGAGGCGCCTGTAATTTACATCATAGGTAGACCTCAACTATAGGAGACAAACTGAGAAAAAAAAATCCAGAAAATCACATTGTCTGTTTTTTTAACATTTTATTTGCATATTATGGTGGAAAATAAGTATTTGGTCAGAAACAAAATTTAATCTCAATACTTTGTAATATATCCTTTGTTGACAATGACAGAGGTCAAACGTTTTCTGTAAGTCTTCACAAGGTTGCCACACACTGTTGTTGGTATGTTGGCCCATTCCTCCATGCAGATCTCCTCTAGAGCAGTGATGTTTTTGGCTTTTCGCTTGGCAACACGGACTTTCAACTCCCTCCAAAGGTTTTCTATAGGGTTGAGATCTGGAGACTGGCTAGGCCACTCCAGGACCTTGAAATGCTTCTCACGAAGCCACTCCTTCGTTGCCCTGGTGGTGTGCTTTGGATCATTGTCATGTTGAAAGACCCAGCCATGTTTCATCTTCAATGCCCTTGCTGATGGAAGGAGGTTTGCACTCAAAATCTCATGATACATGGCCCCATTCATTCTTTCATGTACCCGGATCAGTCGTCCTGGCCCCTTTGCAGAGAAACAGCCCCAAAGCATGATGTTTCCACCACCATGCTTTACAGTAGGTATGGTGTTTGATGGATGCAACTCAGTATTCTTTTTCCTCCAAACACAACAAGTTGTGTTTCTACCAAACAGTTCCAGTTTGGTTTCATCAGACCATAGGACATTCTCCCAAAACTCCTCTGGATCATCCAAATGCTCTCTAGCAAACTTCAGACGGGCCCGGACATGTACTGGCTTAAGCAGTGGGACACGTCTGGCACTGCATGATCTGAGTCCATGGTGGCGTAGTGTGTTACTTATGGTAGGCCTTGTTACATTGGTCCCAGCTCTCTGCAGTTCATTCACTAGGTCCCCCCGCGTGGTTCTGGGATTTTTGCTCACCGTTCTTGTGATCATTCTGACCCCACGGGGTGGGATTTTGCGTGGAGCCCCAGATCGAGGGAGATTATCAGTGGTCTTGTATGTCTTCCATTTTCTAACTATTGCTCCCACTGTTGATTTCTTCACTCCAAGCTGGTTGGCTATTGCAGATTCAGTCTTCCCAGCCTGGTGCAGGGCTACAATTTTGTTTCTGGTGTCCTTTGACAGCTCTTTGGTCTTCACCATAGTGGAGTTTGGAGTCAGACTGTTTAAGGGTGTGCACAGGTGTCTTTTTATACTGATAACAAGTTTAAACAGGTGCCATTACTACAGGTAATGAGTGGAGGAAAGAGGAGACTCTTAAAGAAGAAGTTACAGGTCTGTGAGAGCCAGAAATCTTGATTGTTTGTTTCTAACCAAATACTTATTTTCCACCATAATATGCAAAAAAAATGATAAAAAAACAGACAATGTGATTTTCTGGATTTTTTTTTCTCAGTTTGTCTCCCATAGTTGAGGTCTACCTACGATGTAAATTACAGACGCCTCTCATCTTTTTAAGTGGTGGAACTTGCACTATTGCTGACTGACTAAATACTTTTTTGCCCCACTGTATATGTCAGTGAGACACATATATGTATATATATTAATATTTATTCCAGCGCTAGACAGCTTGAAAGCCGGTAATTCAATTACCGGCTTTTTCCTTCTCCTTCCTAAAACCCGACATGATTTGAGACATGGTTTACATACAGTAAACCATGTCTTCTCTCCATTTTTTTTGCAGATTCCACACTACTAATGTTAGTAGTGTGTATCTGCAAAATTTGGCCGTTCTAGCTCTTAAAATAAAGGGTTAAATGGCGGAAAAAATTGGCGTGGGCTCCCGCGCAATTTTCTCCGCCAGAGTAGTAAAGCCAGTGACTGAGGGCAGATATTAATAGCCTGGAGAGGGTCCACGGTTATTGGCCCCCCCCTGGCTAAAAATATCTGCCCCCAGCCACCCCAGAAAAGGCACATCTGGAAGATGCGCCTATTCTGGCACTTGGCCACTCTCTTCCCATTCCCGTGTAGCGGTGGGATATGGGGTAATGAAGGGTTAATGCCACCTTGCTATTGTAAGGTGACATTAAGCCTAATTAATAATGGAGAGGCGTCAATTATGACACCTATCCATTATTAATCCAATACTAGTAAAGGGTTAAATAAAACACAAACACATTTTTTAAAATTATTTTAATGAAATAAAAACAATGGTTGTTGCAGTATTTTATTCAAAGCCCAATCCAGTCACTGAAGACCCTCGTTCTGTGAGTAAAAAAACATAATAAACCAACAATATACTTACCCTCCGCAGATCTGTAACGTCCAACGATGTAAATCCTTCTGAAGGGGTTAAAACATTTTGCAGCAAGGAGCTGTGCTAATGCAGGCTGCTCCTCGCTGCAAAACCCCAGGGAATGAGGCTAAAAATAGATCAATGATCTATATTTAGCTTCATTTGCGGTGAGGCGCCCTCTGCTGGCTGTTCATAGATCGTGGGAAATTACCTAGAAAGCCAGGGAGCTGGAACGTCACGAATCGTACCGTCGTAGCGATCGAAATGTTATAGTGTGACGGTACCCTTAGTCACATCCCCTTGCCAAATTAGCAGAATATCATCCACAAATCTCCCATACCAATTAAGGTATGGGAGAAATGGATCATCATCTGTGAATATGTAGGTTTCTTCCCACCATGCCATAAATAAAACGGCTAAAGATGGGGAGAACTTAGACCCCATAGGAGCACCCATGGTCTGGATGAAGTACTCATTTTGAAACATAAAAAAAATTATGCTTTAGTAAATAATGTAGAGACGCAAGAATGAACCATTTCAATGAATCTGAATAGCTACTATACTTACTTAGATGATGTTCAATTGCTGTCAGCCAAAGAATGGGGAATGCATGAATATAAATTTGTGACATCGCGAGTTACAAAAGAATAATTATTCTTATTATTATGCTCCTATGGGGTCTAAGTTCTCAGATTTTTCATTTTTTGGCATAGAAATGGTTAGTCAGTCACCTAGAGGTGGAGATTGGAAGAAACAATTAGCACTGCGGGAAGCCTTTTGGATTCTGACTTTAGACACTAAACATCCACACGGTATGAATTACAGGAATGATCTTTTTTACATATATTGAACTAACAGATTTTGCGGCAATTTAAAGTACCGTATATACTAGAGTATAAGCCGAGATTTTCAGCCCAAATTTTTGGGCTGAAAGTGCCCCTCTCGGCTTATACTCGAGTCACGGTGGGTGGCAGGGTCGGCGGGTGAGGGGGAGAGGTCTGAGGCATACTTACCCAGTCCCGGCGATCCTGGCGCTCCCCCTGCCTGTTACACTGTCTCCGGGTGCCGCAGCTCTTCCCCCTCTTCAGCGGTCACGTGGGACCGCTCATTAGAAAAATGAATATTGACTCCACTCCCATAGGGGTGGAGCCGCATATTTGTTTCTCTATTCAGCGGTAACAGTGACCGCTGATAGAGGAAGAGGCTGCGGTACCGAAGACCAGCTGTCCGGGAGAAGGAGTGGGACGCCGGGAGCAGGTAAGTATTACATATTCACCTATCCCCGTTCCACACGCCGGGCGTCGCTCCATCTTTTCGGCGCCGCTCCATCTTCCCGGCGTCTCTCCGCTCTGACTGTTCAGGTCAGAGGGCGCGATGACGCATATAGTGTTCGCGCCGCCCTCTGCCTGATCAGTCAGTGCGGAGAGACGCCGGGACCGGACGCTGAGGAGCTGCAAGCAAGAGAAGTGAGTATGGCATTTTTTTTTTATTTTTTAATTGCAGCAGCAATGGCACAGCTTTCTATGGTACATCAATGGGGAAATAATGAACGGTGCAGAGCACTATATGGCACAGCTCCGCTCACTTCAATAGAAGTAGTAATGTAGTGGACGGAGCAGGGTTGTGCATTACACCATTGCTCCCATAGAAGTGAACGGAGCGGGGGTTCACTTCTATGGGAGCAGTAGTGGTGTAATGCTGTGGTCTCGGTATCCTAGGGATGGCAATGAATCTCTACTCACTTGTACTGTGCTGCAATGTAGGAGCAGCACAATCTTTGGATGCACAACCTTTGTTGCGACCAATATTGCTGCGTAGCCTCATTTGTAATGTGTATAGCCCCTCATAACTCTTCCCTGACAGATGATGGCAATGAAAACTTAAAAAGTAAAAAATAAATTAAAAAAAGCATGCAAAATTTTAGCATCTTATCCTTTTGTTCTCACGGAAGATAAACCGCCGCTTACTCCAGCCTCTCCCTAGCTCACCACTTGGACAACCCATTCTTACATTTAAACAAAAAAAAAGAAAAAGAAACATACTCCCCTCCCGTTCTGGCCCAGTTACAGCTATGGCTTGTCACGCTGTAGTCGAGCAGTGGCGACTCTTCCCTCACACAAAACTCGAGACGTCCGGGGAAGGAGTTAGCACTGCAACACCCTAGTGACAAGTGTCACACGAGCCACGGGAGACCCAGTGCCAGAGAGAGACAGGGACTATATGTATTTTTTATTCAGAGGACAACAGGATTTAAGAATGGATTTTTCTACCCCTTTAAGAACACATATGGGGTGGAGAGGATTGCTGCTGGTCAAATGAGTGACAGGCCTATAGCTAATAACACGCAGCACCGGCCTACTAAGCTATGAGAATGAAATACAACATGTGTATAGGTGAAGTATGTTTATCCACCTACGACAGGCACTGCAACAACAGCAGGACATCCGAAGAGCACTCAGCCCCCTAAAGGCTCATAAATGCCTCCATATCACATCTGTGCGATGCAATACGGTACCCGCAGGCCGTGCGCGAGGTGTAATACGGTACCCGCAGGCCGTGCGCGAGGTGTAATACGGTACCCGCAGGCCGTGCGCGAGGTGTAATACGGTACCCGCAGGCCGTGCGCGAGGTGTAATACGGTACCCGCAGGCCGTGCGCGAGGTGTAATACGGTACCCGCAGGCCGTGCGCGAGGTGTAATACGGTACCCGCAGGCCGTGCGCGAGGTGTAATACGGTACCCGCAGGCCGTGCGCGAGGTGTAATACGGTACCCGCAGGCCGTGCGCGAGGTGTAATACGGTACCCGCAGGCCGTGCGCGAGGTGTAATACGGTACCCGCAGGCCGTGCGCGATGTAATACGGTACCCGCAGGCCGTGCGCGATGTAATACGGTACCCGCAGGCCGTGCGCGATGTAATACGGTACCCGCAGGCCGTGCGCGATGTAATACGGTACCCGCAGGCCGTGCGCGATGTAATACGGTACCCGCAGGCCGTGCGCGATGTAATACGGTACCCACAGGCCGTGCGCGATGTAATACGGTACCCGCAGGCCGTGCGCGATGTAATACGGTACCCGCAGGCCGTGCGCGATGTAATACGGCACCCGCAGGCCGTGCGCGATGTAATACGGTACCCGCAGGCCGTGTGCGATGTAATACGGTACCCGCAGGCCGTGTGTGATGTAATACGGTACCCGCAGGCCGTGTGCGATGTAATACGGTACCCGCAGGCCGTGTGTGATGTAATACGGTTCCCCGGCCCCTGCCATGAGGTACACCGCCCGCACTGTGCCTTCTGGGGACCTTTTAACCCCTTACCGGCATCGGACGTACTATACCGTCCGATGCCGGCTTCCCTGCTTTGATGCAGGGCTCCGCGGTGAGCCCGCACCAAAGCCGGGACATGTCAGCTGTTTTGAACAGCTGACATGTGCCCGTAATAGGCGCGGGCAGAATCGCGATCTGCCCGCACCTATTAACTAGTTAAATGCCGCTGTCAAACGCAGACAGCGGCATTTAACTACCGCTTCCGGCCGGGCGGCCGGAAATGACGTCATCGCCGACCCCCGTCACATGATCGGGGGTCGGCGATGCTTGTGAATGGTAACCATAGAGGTCCTTGAGACCTCTATGGTTACTGATTGCCCGTCGCTGTGAGCGCCACCCTGTGGTCGGCGCTCACAGCACACCTCCATTTCTGCTACATAGCAGTGATCAGCAGATCGCTGCTATGTAGCAGAGCCGATCGGGTTGTGCCTGCTTCTAGCCTCTCATGGAGGCTATTGAAGCATGGCAAAAGTTAAAAAAAAAAATTTAAAAAAATGTGAAAAAAATAAAAAAAAACATAAAAGTTTAAATCACCCCCCTTTCGCCCCAATAAAAATAAATCAATAAAAAAAATATCAAATCTAGGCATATTTGGTATCACCGCGCTCAGAATCGCCTGATCTATCAATTAAAAAAAAGTATTAACCTGATCGCTAAACAGCGTAGCGGGAAAAAAATTCGAAACGCCAGAATTACGTTTTTTTTGTCGCCGCGACATTGCATTAAAATGCAATAACGGGCGATCAAAAGAACGTATCTGCACCGAAATGCTATCATTAAAAACGTCATCTCGGCACGCAAAAAATAAGCCCTCAACCGACCCCAGATGATGAAAAATGGAGACGCTACGAGTATCGGAAAATGGCGCAATTTTTTTTTTTTTTAGCAAAGTTTGGAATTTTTTTTCACCACTTAGATAAAAAATAACCTAGTCATGTTTGGTGTCTATGAACTCGTAATGACCTGGAGAATCATAATGTCAGGTCAGTTTTAGCATTCAGTGAACCTAGCAAAAAAGCCAAACAAAAAACCAATGTGGGATTGCACTTTTTTTGCAATTTCACCGCACTTGGAATTTTTTCCCGTTTTCTAGTACACGACATGCTAAAACCAATGATGTCGTTCAAAAGTACAACTCGTCCCGCAAAAAATAAGCCCTCACATGGCCAAATTGATAGAAAAATAAAAAAGTTATGGCTCTGGGAAGGAGGGGAGCGAAAAACGAACACGGAAAAACGAAAAATCCCCCGGTCATGAAGGGGTTAACCCTGCTGTTCTGTTGGTCAAAAATGACCGACTTTGAACTTCAATATTCAAGATGCGGCTCTGAAACCCGTGGCCGACCGACCCATCCTCATTTAAGTCAATCAACCACAAGTTTCAGAACCGCATCTTGAACACCCCAAAAAATACCAAAGTTTAAAATAGGTCTCCCCATACCGAACAGAACAGCAGGGTTAAAGGGAACCTGTCACCCCGGTTTTCAGTACGAGATAAAAATACTGTTAAATAAGGTCTGAGCTGTGCATTACTATAGTGTATTTTGTGTACCCCGATTCCACCCCTAAGCTGCCGAAATAACTTACCAAAGTCGCCGTTTTCGCCTGTCAATCAGGCTGGTCAGGTCATATGGGCATGGCGACATCGCTGGTTCTTCCCCCAGATCTTGCATATATTTCCGTTGATGGCGTAGTGGTTTGCGCATGCCCATCTTCTGAATCCACTGGGCAGAAGAAAAAACGCGCGATCTGCGCTATTTCCCTGGTGATCTGTGGGGGCGGCCATCTTCCTGAGGCCGTGTGTGCGCATATGGAGTCCTCCGCTGCCCGGGGCTTCAGGAAAATGGCCGTGGGATGCCGCGCGTGCGCAGATGGAGATCGCGGCGGCCATTTTCCTGAAGTTGAGATGCGAACTCTGCTTCAGGAAAATGGCCGCCGCGATCTCCATCTGCGCAAGCGCACAGATCACCAGGGAAATAGCGCCGATCGCGTGTTTTTTCTTCTCCTGCCCAGTGGATTCAGAAGATGGGCATGCGCAAACCACTACGCCACCAACGGAAATATATGCAAGATCTGGGGGAAGAACCAGCGATGTCGCCACGCCCATCTGACCTGACCAGCCTGATTGACAGGCAAAAACGGCGACTTTGGTAAGTTATTTCGGCAGCTTAGGGGTGGAATCAGGGTACACTACATACATTATAGTAACGCACAGCGCAGGCCCTATTTAACAGTATTTTTATCTCGTACTGAAAAACCGGGGTGACAGGTTCCCTTTTAAGTGAAGGGACACCGAAGTGTTTCTCACATTACGGCAGGGCACACAGGTGCGGACCCCTAGGGAGCGGTTGGCACTGGCACCATATGGCGGGACATGCAGGGACAGGCAGGGCTCAGGCGGATCCCCAGTGTGAGGAGTAATGGCCCTGCTACACCCAGTGATCAGCACAGGAGGGCACAGTGCCGGCACACAGCAGCAGCTCCAGCCCTCCGTGCACACCATACTTACTTATCACTTGCGAGCTTCAGCCGCTTTATTAGTAACACTATGGCAGTGCGTTGCCGCTCACTCACCTGGTTCATAACCTGTAAGGAAGCAGACAGGACGGTCAGGTACCGCTGCTGACGGTGCGCTGCGGGCAGTCCCTCGCCTCAGCCGCACTCACCTCAGGGTTGGCCTCCAGCGGCAGCCAGCGCATGGCCTGCATGATGCCTCCGCCTGTCACTCGCTGGATGCTGACAGCACTCTCTCCTCACACTCTGCCTTCTCCTAAACTTCACCCATGGACCACTTCATCTTCCACACACAGGGGGGGTTAGCACTTGGCCAGTCTAATATTGCACAACGCTTCATGGTGACCATAAAAGTACTAAGGAAAAAAATACATCTAAATCTAAACAGAAATGATCACAAGCTATTTAATAAAGCTATAACCTGCTGTATGAACTGCTGAACGGGAAATACAACGTTCTCCCCCGTAGTCGGCTACAGATGGGCTCTTCCTACACCAGGGAGCGGGCTGTGGAACGCAGTCGGCCCAATAGACTTACGCGCTGGAACGTGTGACGTTTCGGGGCGTGGTTATCAGAACACGCCCATTTCTTTGCGTTCCAAGCCTCTTAATGAATGCGGCACATTGTTCTTTGATTCTGCTCTTCTGGACATCTTATATTGGCAGCTATGTAAAATGTTGGCCCCTGACCGATGCCCGGTACCGCGCTTGACGGCATCCTGATATAGGCTGTTGGTACAGAGAATTGGCCATTGTGGAGGGCAAGTGGTGCCCGGTTTAAAAATGGTGGTCTAATATGCTGACGCCGGTCACATGAGCTCACGTGACTTTTCGCGGGGTGTGGCGGGTTATATGGCTACGAGGGAGATGTATGATCTGTCAGAAGCTGGTATGTTGCTGCTAGTGTGGTGTACTCTAGTATGAGGGGGCTCCCTGCTGGGGTTCGGGGGGGGATCTTGCTGCTGGGGTTCGTGGGGGTCTGGGGAGGGCTCCCTGCTGGGGTATGGGGGGCTCGCTTCTGGGGAGAGCTCCCTGTTGGGGTTCGGGGGGGGGATCTTGCTGCTGGGGTATGGAGGGCTCCCTGCTGGGGGTTCGGGAGGGCTCGCTTCTGGGGATCTGCTGAATCACCAGCCTAAATGCAGTTTGATGAAGTTTGTTATTCCAGGCTATCGGCCGTATGTAGAAGCCTTAGGGTATGTGCACACGTGACGGATTTTGCTGCTAGGGTCAAAAGACACAGGTCATTGTTCATATGAGTCTAAAGATTGACACTTGAATTGATTATTGTGTTGCTATCCTTGGAGGACAGGGACGCAGTTTCATTGAACAATGTTTGCTAATATGTTACCCATTGTATAAGTCCATGTAGCAGGTTGACCTGCAAACAGTGAAGGACAAACTATGCAGATTGATTAAATACTGAAACAATGAGTTGACATCATTCCACCTTCCCCGTTACTTTAGATGATGGCCTGAACCACAAATGTGGATATAAAACAGGACCTATATCCTTATGCAGAGAGAATCTACAGAACAGCTGCCATGATACCTTGGCTCCAACTGGAGGAATACAGATTTGAGGGATTCTACAAGATGCCAGCTTAAGAGACTGCCGCCCTAGCTGGAGGAATACAGATCTGCTCCATTGAGCGTCACTGTACCCTCAAAGATGCTTGGAGAATCCAGGTTGGGAGACTTAGATCGCCTGGCCAAATGGAGACGTTTGGAGAAGCCATGTTGGGACATCCGGTCACCTGGCCTGTACCTCAATGGACTGTCAGCTTCCTAAGCTTGTCGTTACCTCCTGTGGGTGCCTGCCAAAAGCAGGGTGCCACTGGTGAGTGTAGTCTCCCCTGGAAGCCCCAGACTCGCAGCTATTTTAATCCTGGTGAGCCAGCAGAAGGATGAGACTATCCTTTGCACCATCTTGGATATTTGCTGGGACATTTCTATATGTTGTTGACTGTTGGTGGTTCAATAAATTATTGCCACACTGTTTTACCCTCACCCTTTGTTGTTAAAGTGATCTGCCCATGGGAAAGGAGTGTGGGTGTTCAGTGGGATAAACTCTGGTCCATGCGGTCCTTCTAAAGATAGCCGCGCCAGCAGACAAGAGCACCCACTGACCCTCATGTTTCCACACCGCACTTGGATGACATCTGAGGGCAGTGTGACTTTCACAGACTTACAGAAGGTGTACGTTTTGTTTTTTGTTTTGTTTTTTTGTCCCCCCCCCTATACTGATCTGAGAAAATCTGATCACACTATCACTCTGATCAGAGCGTGATTTGCATAATCAACCCTGTTCCTCAGATGAGAAAATATGCGGTTGTGTGATCTTGGCCTAACTCATTCTGAGGTTTGGAGTCCGGTGGACAGTACTAACCAGTAGTTGACACGTAAATAGAGAAAGCGGTCAATCATGATTGGGACCTTCTCTTGACTGCTAAGTTCAAAATCTACTAACATACAAGTTATATTGCATCTTTTCTCGCCCACATATACAGTGCCTTGCGAAGTATTCGGCCCCCTGGAACTTTTCAACCTTTTCCCACATATCATGCTTCAAACATAAAGATACCAAATGTAAATTTTTGGTGAAGAATCAACAAGTGGAACACAATTGTGAAGTTGAACAAAATGTATTGGTTATTTTAAATTTTTGTGGAAATTCAGAAACTGAAAAGTGGGGCATGCAATATTATTCGTCCCCTTTACTTTCAGTGCAGCAAACTCACTCCAGAAGTTCATTGTGGATCTCTGAATGATCCAATGTTGTCCTAAATGCCTAATGATGATAAATATAATCCACCTGTGTGTAATCAAGTCTCCGTATGAATGCACCTGCCCTGTGATAGTCTCTGGGTTCTGTTTGAAGCACAGAGAGCATCATGAAGAACAAGGAACACAACAGGCAGGTCCGTAATACTGTTGTGGAGAAGTTTAAAGCCGGATTTGGAAACAAAATGATTTCCAAACTTTAAAGATCCCAAGGAGCACTGTGCAAGCAATCATATTGAAATGGAAGGAGTATCATACCACTGCAAATCTACCAAGACCCGGCCGTCCCTCTAAACTTTCATCTCAAACAAGGAGAAGACTGATCAGAGATGCAGCCAAGAGGCCCATGATCACTCTGGATGATCTGCAGAGATCTACAGCTGAGGTGGTAGAGTCTGTCCATAGGACAACAATCAGTCGTACACTGCACAAATCTGGCCTTTATGGAAGAGTGGCAAGAAGAAAGCCATTTCTCAAAGATATCCATAAAAAGTATTGTTTAAAGTTTGCAACAAGCCACCTGGGAGACTTGTCAACATGTGGAAGAAGGTGCTCTTGTCAGATGAAATCAAAATCGAACTTTTTGGCAACAATGCCAAATGAAAAATGTTTGGCGTAAAGGCAACACAGCTCATCACCCTGAACACACCATCCCCCCTGTCAAACATGGTGGTGGCAGCATCATGGTTTGGGCCTGCTTTTCTTCAGCAGGGACAGGGAAGATGGCTAAAATTGATGGAAAGATGGATGGAGCCAAATACAGGACCATTCTTGAAGAAAACCTGTTGGAGTCTGCAAAAAACCTGAGACTGGGATGGAGATTTGTCTTCCAACAAGACAATGATCCCAAACATAAAGCAAAATCTACAATGGAATGGTTCACAAATAAATGTATCCAAGTGTTAGAATGGCCAAGTCAAAGTCCAGATCCAATCAAGAATCTGTGGAAAGAGCTGAAAACTGCTGTTCACAAACGATCTCCATCAAACCTCACTGAGCTTGAGCTCTTTGCCAAAGAAGCATGTGTCTCGATGTACAAATGATAGATATACCCCAAGCGACTTGCAGCTGTAATCGCAGCAAAAGGTGGCGCAACAAAGTATTAAGTTACAGGGGCCGAATAATATTGAACGCCCCACTTTTCAATTTTTGAATTTCCACAAAAATTTTAAATAATAAATTTCGTTCAACTTTACAATTGTGTTCCACTTGTTGTTGATTCTTCAGCAAAAATTTACATTTGGTATCTTTATGTTTGAAGCATGATATGTGGGAAAAGGTTGAAAAGTTCAAGGGGGCCGAACACTTTCAGGCTGTTGAGCCAATCCTATTCTATAATATCCTGCTGGCAGATCAGACTGAATGTTCTATAAAATAAGTGCTGTATTGAGAGATATGAGCAGGTGTAAAAGATCCTGGTCCAAACCCCTAATGTTGATTTCCGTTACTGATAACATATCACATGGAAATTAGCAGAGTGACATGTCCCTGCACTGACCCCAGGAATAACACATTTATTTTACCCTTTGATTGCAGGATTTGAAAAGTCAAGTGATTTGATGAAACTGTTGCCTCCTGATCTGTTTGCTGAACTGGTATGTGCCACTTCTGTCTGTTTTATTACATTGCTGCTTGTACGCGACATTTATTTAAAACTGAATTATATACAGCTGGGAAATAAGTCTGAGCTGAGGGGTTCTCTTGTCTAATGTATGGATAGAAGCAATAGGTATAGATTATATTTAAAACAACTTTTAATGTATGTATCAATTAAAATCGTCTAGTGCTCAATACCCTTTAAAGGGACACTGTCACCTGAATTTGGAGGGAACAATCTTCAGCCATGGAGGCGGGGTTTTCGGGTGTTTGATTCACCCTTTCCTTACCCGCTGGCTGCATGCTGGCTGCAATATTGGAATGAAGTTCATTCTCTGTCCTCCATAGTACACGCCTGCGCTGTGCAAGATTGCCTTGTGCAGGCGTGTACTATGGAGGGCAGAGAATGAACTTCAATCCAATATTGCAGCCAGCATGCAGCCAGCGGGTAAGGAAAGGGTGAATCAAACACCCGAAAACCCCGCCTCCATGGCTGAAGATTGTTCCCTCCAAATTCAGGTGACAGTGTCCCTTTAAGCACAAATAAGAGAAAAAAGCCGTAGGTATCTCTAAACAATAATTCCCATAGTCCTAATTCAAAGAAGGCTGCTGTCACTTCAAAAATACAGCAATTACATATTCAAATGTGGAATACCACAGAAGAAAAGAAGTGAAGAAAAAATAGTATTAAAAATATGTTTATTTATAAATATTTTAAAATGAGAGTAAATTTACAAAAAGACACCAAAAGGGGGGAGGGGGGTGTAAACCACCAGACAGAAAAGAGGGAATAGCACAGCACAAATCCACCAGGTTAATGAAATGAAATTAACCAGATTATATCATAAAAAGATAAAAATTGTGATGATAGAAATTGAAAGAGGCAGGCAAAGGTACACAACAATCATATACATACACCTACAGGAAATAAATCAAATCCAAGATATCCCATACGTTTGGTCTTCCCAGTAAAGAAAAGTATGGAGTATGTAACCAGCAATACAACATATGGTTGTTAACAAACTGGGGAGTGAAAACACTATATACGCCAAAAAGGAGAAGTACCAAGAGGGGGGGAAAATCCCCTATTAAGGGCTGATTACCTGCAGTTTAAGATTTAAATTTGGTGGTGCCTTCCAGAGGCGTGAAAGAAGAATCTATCGAAACGCGCGTGGGGGTTTATACTAGACCTGTGTAAGTCTACGGAGGTAAATATGTTCCGATGATTATGGCATAGTTAAGTCTAAACCCGCTAATATTGCATGCACCCAGGCACTTTTTTAGGAGTTTCTATTTAGGTCATTGTACCATGAAGCAAACTATCATGTCAGTTACCGATAAGCCTATGTGCCTTTAAAAATGCTACTATTGCATCTACTTTTCCCATGTCGTATGGGCTATAACGGGCAGCTAGTCTTATATTTATGCACATTGGCACTTTAATATAGGGTTTTTTTCTTCAGGCAACTCATTGGACCTATAACCTATAAATTGGTGTGATAATAGTTATGGAATAGGCTACTTGTGGCTTACCGTAGTAATTAGTATATAGAGGTCACCATTCAGGCATCCGTTTAGTCATATGGGACTGGTTATTGGATTGGAGGTATTTGCACATTTATGTGATTGTATATGTTGAATGATGATTTTATCTATTTGTCATAAATAAATTTATATTTTTGAACCAAAACATTCTGTGGCCTGTTTAATATCTTAGGAGGCCCCTTTTGAATCAGATTTCTGGCAATAGCCTGCATTTTTCATATAGGATAAAAATGCATAAAAAAATCTACATGTGAACATTCACGATGAACAGACTACCCAAACGCCTCCTGTCACCTCTGGAGAGGGCAACGTTCCATCACACTGGAAACCACACAGATCACATATATGTTTCATCTAGAGCAAGAAGTGTTATTCATAAACAGTGTCATTAAAAATCAACACTTTATTCAATATAAAATCATACATACAAGATTGAAAAAGGTGCCTCAAAGCAAACCGTGGGAAAACCACTAAATGGCCGATATCACAGAATTAGCATAGCGGTCCTATAATCTATATCTAGAATTAGCATAGCGGTCCTATAATCTATATCTAGAATTAGCATAGCGGTCCTATAATCGTTCTTTAAAGTAAAATAAACCATGAGTATGCAAATATTATAAAGATAATGAAGTATCAGGAACACTATGATCTCATGCTTCGATAGTTATTTTTATGGTTATTCCAATGCATTTCAAATCTGAATACCACAGTGAGAAGAACCCAATAATACTCTGTTAGAGGAAATTAATATGTTTAATACTCGGTGAAACGACGTTGGGTTTCTCACCACTAGATTGTGGCGCCAACGCTATTCAAAATAAATGGCTGCCTATACTTCCTAGTTCAAAGTATTGCATTTATGACAAATACAGTGAGTGTTAGAAGCCTCAATGATTAATGCAGGAGAATCCCTCTTCATACGGTATCCATGTCTGAATGCACACTCAGCAGGTTGTTATTCAATGCTATATAGAAATGTCCGCCCTCCACAAGCTAAGAGAAGTACATAAATTCCGGCTGGCAAGTTGATGGTAACTGCCCGTTGTCTCCCTTCACCCCAGTTCTGTGGTATCGGCCATTTAGCGGTTTTCCTATGGTTTGGTTTGAGGCACCTTTTTAAATCTTATATGTATGTTTCAATATAAAATCAATCAAGTGTTGATTTTTAATTACTGTTTATGAATAACACTTTGGGAACAAGCTGCGACATACAGCTCTGGCAAAAATTAAGAGACCACTGCAAAATGTTCAGTTTGTCTGATTTTTCTCTTTATAGGTATATTTTTGAGTAAAATGTAAATTGTTCATTTATTCTATAGACTACTGACATGTCTCCAAATTTCCAAGCAATACATTTTGTATTTTGTTTCTGAAAAGGAGAAATGTTCAAAATTAAAAAAAAACAAAACACTGCTTTTAGACGTAAAATAATGCAAAGAAAACAAGTTCATAATCATTTAGAAACAACAACAAAATAATGTTTTACCTCAGGAAGAGTTCAGAAATCAATATTTTGTGGAATAACCACCTTTCATGCGTCTTGGCATGCTTTCCACCAGTCTTTCACACTGCTTCTGGCCCAATAATGTAAGCAGTTCTTCTTTGTTTGATGGCTTGTGACTATCCATCATCCTCTTGATTACATTCCTGAGGTTTTCAATGGGGTTCAGGTCTGGAGATTGGGCTGCCCATGACAGGGTTTTGATATGGTTTGTCCAGAGCTGTATGTCCTGTGATTTATGAGAACATCAACCATTGATCCTTGTTTTGCCGTGTGCGGCAATGTCCATCTTCCAATCTTTCCAAGATCCCATTATTTTCCTGAGATGTCTCCATATTTCCTTATACCCCTTTCACTGCTCTGTAAGATTTGCTGTAGAACAATGGTCGTTCGGTAGTTGTCCTCAAGTTTCATTGGGAAGTGGAGTTTTGCAATGGCATCAAAGCCTGGTAAGGGCACATGAGTCCTGGCAACTTTACCCCAATTAATGGGGAAATGATGGCATATCCTTTTGTTATTTCATCACTTGTTATAGTGGGAAAACCTATTTTGACGAACATTTTCCCTCATTTTCATCTTCTTTCAGTGCCAACAAAGTATTCAGCATCTCCAATGTCAGAACACGGGTGTAGATCAGACACTTATCTGTCAGGTAAGAACTAATGAATGGTTAATGGGGCTTGTTACGTGCTGACTGTAATATATTATTACATAAACTTGCAGTTACAGTGTATAGTTCTGGTGGTTTTCATTAGCAACATGTATATTGTGGGCCCTGTACATCAAAATTGCCTTTTGTGGCAGAAAACTCCTCATCAGGAGATGCACAAGCCTATTCTTGGCTTCCTTTAACCCTGCTATAACAAGGTGCACTGTACTGTACGTGGCCACCGTGGACAGGCTTGGTGCTAGCAATCCTGTTTCCCCGATCCTTGGGGAAATCTATCGATCCCCGGCCACTTCTCCAGACGTTATCTCATATGTAGTATACAATAATTGTCATGTTTTTGTAACTTTTGTTGTGTTGTGTCTTATTTCATCTGAGGTGAAGCTGGTCTAGAGATTGTGCTCTCCTGTTCCCAGAAAGCAGTGGATTATGGCAGCTGGCTAACTGTGTCTTTCTCGTTAATAGAGGTTTCAAGCAGCCGGAGTGGACACAAACGTAGATGAAGTTAGAAATGTTATAAATGCAGTGAACTATCTCTTCAGGTCAGTATGCCGGACCGCGGTGCCGAGGGCCCGTAGGCAGAGTGGACACTACAGCTGCATACAAAAGCCAGTTTTGAATTCTGACCCTAAAAACGCAGAGTGTCGACTGTAATATACAGGTAGCTTCCTGCCCACACCACAATTGTGATGTACAGTTATGGTGGGTTTTTGGTGAAATCAAGTTCTCCTCTATAATTTTATTTCTCTAGTGCTAACATATTCCACAGCCCTATACAAATCAAAGGGGACACGTACAAGCAAAATAGGACATATTGCAGCAATACAATATTCGACAATTAAAGCAAAGCGTGAGGGCCCTGCTTACAATCTGAGACTACAAGACAGGTGATAACTTATTGATAGGTGGGGGTCCGACCTCTGGAACCCACACTGATCGGCAGAGGTTTGGGGTTTCCAAGCATTGCGCTCGGCTTTTTCTATTAATCTCACAGAGAATGAATGGAGTGGCGATCAGACATTTAACGTGTTTCTCCATTTTGAAAGGGGGATAGAAGTGCCTCGTGGGGAATAAAAGTTCCACATTCTGCCTATGGTGAGACAAGCCGCCCATTTGTACTGTCTATCCTCTTGTTTTCGCCGGAGATTTCCTTTAAAGAGAACCTGTCAGCAGGATTTGGCCTTATAAACTAAATGCATGGCCATAATGGCACTGTGATGTTGATTAATTTGATACCTGATGTGAAGGGATTTGCTCAGTGGCTGTTCAATACTCACTTTGTGAAGTTTTGATAAAATTACGTCTTGTGTGCGTCGTGGTGTAACGTGGGGTCTTCTGGTTCTGCACCCACGCCTACCCCATCTGCTTCTTGTGCAGACCATTGATTATTCAGTGACCTGCCTACTTTTTAACATTCCCCACCATCATTGTGTGGGCGGCACATGTGCAGTGTGACATGGCGCCCTGTGTGCGGGACTTCAATAAAATGGCTCTGGAGGTGGTACATGCACAGATGGAGACTTTGGCTCAGTACATTTTTCACAATAATGACGCTGTGGAATTTTATAAAGGAGGCAGGTAACTGAATAATCACCTGCATAAGAAGCAGAGGAGGCTGGTGGGGGAGGGGGTCGGAGAACCAGAAGAAGACCCTGCCCCATGTCCCACCCCAAATCACACTGCAGAACATCGTGCACTGAGCAGATCCCTTCACATCAGATAAATTAATCAGCATCACTGTGCCATTATGGCCTTGTCTTCAGTTTATAGGGCTAAATCCTGCTGTCAGGTTCTTTCAATGCATCTCTGCCACTGCTTAATACTATGTCACAGGACAGGGAGGGGTTAATCTTTCAAGTATTTACTCTAATTGAAATGATCTTGTTTAGTTATAGCAAAGAGAACAAGATATCTCCATACACATGAATAATCCCACATACAAGGGACAAATACTGCCACACCATGGACAGGCTACATATTACCCCTATATAGTGACCGAGTAATACCGCCATACAGATCATAAGCCTAAACTACAGCACTAACACTGAAATTGTCACCAGAGGCTCTGTAGATAATATATAGTGTATAGATAAATCCACCCACTCGTGAGGTTTCCCATTGAAGTCCTTCATCTTTGCTTCTCTTCATCCAGTGCAGGTTGGTGTGATGTCCCCCAGCCACGTCTTATACCTGCACCATGTAATACACAGACCGTTATGGCGGATCACCTCCAGAGCACGATCCCACTGTCCTACCTCTACTAAACTGCATCAGGAGGAAATGTGCCACTCTGGTGCCCTACACAGTATCAGTATCCTCCTTTTTGTCATCCACCCCCCCCCCCCCTCCACAGTAACAGTATCCCCCAAATTAAACTTTATTACACTAGTGATGTCCCCGTTTTTACCACCTCACCGTAGAAATGACCCCCAATACAGCATTAATGCATATGCCCCCTTATGTGGTGCCCGTGTGATAGTAAAATTCCTCTTTGAGGCCTCATGTAGTGAGAATGTATCCTCAAATACAGCAGTAATGCCCCCTCCGCAGTGGCACCAGTACAGTAGTAACATACACCTTTTCTGCCCCCCATGCAGTAATAGCATCCACCTTTTATGCCGCAGTACAGTGGCAACGTCACAAATTGCCACCCCATACATTAACAGTAATATTTGAGGACATAAGGGGGGCAATGCTAATGTAAGGAGCTACATTGTTAATGCCCTCCCTTGTGGCCACATACAGTAATAATGTCCCCCAATCTGGCCCCCACACAGTAATGTCCCCAATTCTGGCCACAAAGCACTAATAATGTCTCCAACCAAATTCTGTTTCCAATTCAGTAATAGTCTCCACTGTCTGGCTCCATACAGCAATTATGTCCCTCATTCTGGCCCCATTACAGTAATGCTGCCCCCCATTATGGTGCTGTTTATATAGCAATCCTTTCACCCTCCCCTCTCTAAGAATGGTCAGCTCTACCTTTCTCCTCCGTATCCTGACGCGGAAGGCCGCTGGCCTCTGATAGGATGGTGGCTTCCCTGCTCTGTCGGATATCCAGCTGAAGGTAGCCTTGGCACCAGCAGGCCCCCTCTGCCATGGGCATGGTCGCACCCTCTGAACTGTTCCTAATCAGTGTCTCACTTAAGGATTCCGGTAGCCCACACCAAGCCTATAAGTGTGTGATTATTATACTAGAAGGTTGGACTACACGGTGCAGTAAATGGCCGATATGATGGATCGGTAGGTGTATGGAAGATGTGGCGGATCTGTACAGATCAGCTGATAATGGCATGTCCATGAGATTGTACCAAGCATCAAAAACCACTAACCGTTTTGTCACCTACATATTTATAGGGTGTCTGTTACCACAAAATGTCACTTACAAGATGATGTGCTTGGTTTGAACAGTCAGTCGGAATTACAGTCCTACTTTAGTGTCTAAATCTGTTGCTGATTTTGACAGAAATTGTTCTTCATTCCAAAATGATGTGTGCAGTGCACCCTAGGCACGGCCAAGCAGGTAAGTACCCCTCCCCCCTTTGGTTTTCCATCGAGCTCTGCCCTCTTTTCCCTTGATTGACAGCTCTGGCGTTACAGGAGTAGGAGGAGCGTGCAGCGAGCTGGCTGACAGCACCCAGGGTGCACCGAGCACTTCATCAGAATGGATTCTGGCAAGCAAAGCACTAAAGCCAGGGTTTATATCGGGGCTCTGTCCCTTACGAGGTGCTGTGCTTGGTTTGAACAGTCGCTTTGTGCTGACAGACTCCTTGTAATGCTGGCACGTGACTTGGCCTCATACATGGATATAGTTCCCACTGTGTACACAACACATTGGCACCCTCTGACTGCACAGTCGGCATTTTGTGCAGATTTTCAGCATTTTTTTGTCTAATTTTTGCACTGCTACATTGTTCTTTCTTTACAGCAATGCTGCAAAACACAGACTACCCACAGAGACATTACTGAACACTGTCACAAGTCATTACAAGCTCCCGAAGCCGACTCTGCAGGTCATTCGCCATGTGTGGAACGAAGAGGGTAAGAAGCTGTGCGACATTGAATGTTCCAGGGGCCTGTTACCGGCTGCACAGGTGAGGTGTTGGGCTGGGGCACATCGCATGTATGGCCGCTTACTGTAAAGCTGCTATTAGCTGACGCGTGACCCGTAATTCATGGGTATGTGTATGTGGCGGCCTTATGAGTGTGTGCACCCATGTAGTGACTGCACCCTGGCAGGGGGCATCTGATGATGGCACATGCTGTTTGCCATAAATGTCTGATCAATTCTGGTCCCGCTACTGTCCCCTCATATATAATTAGTGATCGCCTGCCCATCCAGTGATGAGCCCACATCTGTCAGCCACTTATGGCAGGTCCTGACCATATGGAATAAATGCCTCCCATAAACTCCTTAATGGAACATTAAAGAGTCTGTCACAAGGGTTTTACTATTGAAACTGGTGCTATGGCTGTATCAGTCTTATTAGAATATTAAAGAAGTGCCAGGGGCAGAGGAAACAAGCGATGAAGTGTCATGCCAATGAGCCTGGGAGTGCAGGGAGGCCGTTTACATGGTGCACGTCGGGCTCCTACGTGTCTTCTCCGCCCCGACACGTCGGACTAGGAGTGGTGCAGATGTTCCTCTAGCTCCAGCCGATCTTCAGCTTTCCTTTAGGAATAACAAGAGATGGTGGGGCCACAATGATTAGGAAGATGAGGGTCCACCCGTGGCATTTCTGCAGTTATAAGATGAGTGGAGATTGTGTAACATTTCTGCTATTTCTTAAATTAAAAGAATTCCTCACATTTTAAATAAGACCCTTTTTTTGATCAATGTCGAAAGTCTCACAATTAAATCCTGTGTATTATTTTCACTACTATTATTTTTTATTACCGTCTGCAGGATCCTTAAAGTTACACAAACGTTGTATTATTTTCAATTGCAGCTTCTTGATTTTCAGTGGAAAATTGGAATGGCCATCAGTTCAGATGGCTGCAAATCTCTAAATCATCCTTATGTCACTGTGGAATTGAAAGTTGCAGAACATTCTGGCCAGGTGCAGAACAAGGTCTTTGAGATGACTATTCCCGAGTTCCAGGTATGTACAGATGCTTTTCATCATGGTATGAGACTTAAAGGGAATCTGACACCAGATTTTTGCTTCCTGATCTGAGAGCAGCATAATATAGGGACAGAAACCCTGATTCTAGCGATCTGTCACTGACTGGACTGTTATCTGTAGTTTTCATAAAGTTCCAGTTTTAGCAGGAGATTGTCACTAACTGACTAGTAAACCTGTTGCCAGGCAGTCCAACCGCACCCCCACCACTAATTAGCAGCTTTCTGCCTATGCACAGTGCACACAGAAAGCAGCCAATCAGTGGTGTGTGTGGGGTTATACAGATCTCGGCATTCAGAGATTGGTAGATCTACAGCAGAGAAAACCGATTTTAATCAAAACTGCAGCAACTAGTAAAGTGAGTGATGCAGCGCTAGAATCGGGGTCTATGCCCCTACTTCATGCTGACCTCAGATGGGGGAGCAAAAACCTGCCTTTTTAAGGCCAAAGTCACACTAATGTTTAAAAATTTGGTCCAATGTTGATCCAGAAAAGTAGGATGAGTGTCATGTGAGTACAATGCAATTTTAAGAAAGTATCATCCTTGTGACATGCAATGCATTATTAACATCAACATCAACATGCAGTAATTCTGTCATTTCATACTAACTAATAAAACAATGTTATATACAGATATTGATGTCATTGAGATATATAATCAGTGCTGTGCATGTGTAGCTTACTGTACACGTATTTAGCTAATGAATGAAAAAAATGGCATGGGGTCCCCAATATTTTTCGTAACCTGCTGAGGGAAAGCCGGCAGCAGGGGGCTGATGTTTATAGTCTGGCTATGGGGTAATAAACTGTTGTGAATTCAGCTTTTGGGCTCCCTCCGGTGGTTGTAGAGGGTAATGCAGTTGTGCCTGGACTGCAGGAGTGGACAGGTGTATCTACTAATTGCAAAACTGACTGGGGTATATAGCTTTGCAGGATCCTTTAGTCTGTGCCAGTTGTCCATTGTTCTTGAAGGATTCACTTCCCTGCTGGTCACTCCGGTTTGCTGTGTTTTTCTACAAAGATAAGTCCTGGCTTTGTTTTTGCTGTCCACCTGCTGTGGACTTAATAGTTCTGTGCATTTTCATGTTTTTTTCTTGTCCAGCTTAGTCTGTGAAGGATTTTTTTGCAGCCTAGCTATTTCTCTGGAGATGCAGATATACCCCCCATGTCTTTAGTCAGATGTGGTGATTCGTATTTTCTGCGGTGGATATTTTCTAGTGTTTTTATACTGACCGCATAGTACTCTGTTCTAATCTTTCTTTTTAGCTAGTATGGCCTCCTATGCTAAAATCTGATTTCATATCTGCGTATGTTATTTCCCTCTCCTCTCACAGTCGATATTTGTGGGGGGCTATCTATCCTTTGGGGATTTTCTCTGAGGCAAGATAGGTTTCCTGTTTCTGTCTTTAGGGGTAGTTAAATCTTAGCCTGTGCCAAGGGGTCTAGGGAGTGTTAGGTACCCCCCACGGCTACTTCTAGTTGCGCTGCTAGGTTCAGGGTTTGCGGTCAGTACAGGGACCACCTTCTCCAGAGTCCGTCTCGTGCTGCTCCTAGGCCACCAGATCATAACAATAAACATGGAGCTTCTCTGGTTATTAATATCAGCTCACTGCTGTCTACTTAGCATTTACTGGTTATTAACAAGGGGTGATTCCCCTATTAAAATCCAGCAAAGGCTAGGTAGACAATTGCAATCTGATATTAATAGCTTAGGAACAGGTCATGGATGTTGGTCTCCTACCAGACTAAAAATGCCCTTCCCACTTGCCCTGGGGTGGTGGCATGTGGGGTAATAGTATTGGAGTTGGACATCAAGCCCAGGGGTTAGTGATGTAAAGGCGTCTATAAGACAGCCACATAGTCATGTAATAAAGACAAACAGAGTAAAGTCCTTTATTTGAAAGAAAAACCTCTCCAACCCTGCTTTACCCGTTTATTAATATCCGCTCAGCCCGGCATCCAGGAGACACTTGAGCTGCGTTCTTCGAGCGATGCTAAGTGCCGAGTGCTGAAGTCAGTAAGGTGGCTGGAGTTAATAGCCAAGGAACTGCGGGCACCTTATTGACGTCACCGCTTGCTGCGTGAGAAATTGAATGGTAAGCCCTCGCTGCAGCTTTAATTTTGCTGGAGACATTGGGACATATTTATCAAGCTAAATGTGCTGGATTTCTAGTATAAAATTCTAATATAATTTGCAAGAAAAACCTGTTTTTGCCAACTGATAGGTGGTGTAAACTTAGTCTGAAATGTAGACACATGTATCGAACATGGACCTCTTTCATAAACTTCACGCCTTTTCAGATGATGCGAGTCTAAGCTTGCACTATGTAAGAATGAGATAGTTTTGATAAATGTTCCCCATTGTGCTCATGTTCTCGAGTACTAACTGGTCACACACAGAACAGACCTGACAATACTTCCCTGTGACATAGTAGAGTAATAGTGTAATCCAGATTTCTACGACTTGTGCTGATGTATTGTCTTGTCTCTTATTCTTTTTGCAGCATTTCTCTAAGCAGTTCAGGGAGATGTCGGCAGCTCTGGAGAACGTTTGATGCAATATAGACCCAGGTTTACTGTAACTGCCATTATTACACAAGGAAAATGATTGAAGTTTCAGGATATAATTCCCGAATGTGGACATGTAATACTGCTTTATCTGCTAACCTTTCTGTAAATGTTCTGCCCTATTCATATTGCCTTTCTGCCGTGTGTTCAGGGGTTTCGTCCGAGTCCCATTTATTTTGTACCTGTGACGGAGCTATAGATTGCTGCGAAACGGACAGAAATGAAATAAACTGCAATCTTTTCCTAAAAGTGTCTCTTTTCGGGCATACAGTACACAGAAACATAGTCCACGGTTTCTTCTGAGATTTCATCTCAATCTCATTTTTAGGGGAATTCAGACAAAACCACCAGATGCACTGCATGTGAACAGGGCTGTAAATATTTGTCAGCCTTCAGTAAGTCAGCACTTTATAAATGTATGTACTATTGCACCCAGGGATGGGGTGTTCCGAGCTGGCGTTGGACACTGTCCGGAAATACACCTTGTATAATTACACCAAGTCCAGGACTGGTTGCTACCATAGTGTTGTGGCCATGACTTGTGTGCCAAAAGTAATCACAACAGCCTGTCGGGCTGGGAAGTGCCATAGTTTTAATACAGCTTTCTAATGGCATACCAGATTCATCACTTTATAAAGGGCAACCTGTAGATCAATACTAGGGTCTGTCTGATGACATTTTCCATGTGCATAAGGAGCATATTGTCATCTCATATTATACAGTGCCTTACTGATCACTGTTGGCTTATATACCTTCCATCTGGCTCGATGGTTATAGAAAGGATTCTATTAAAGAATTATTTAAAAGGGAATCTGTCACCCCAAAAATGGCCTATAAACTAAGGCCACCGCCATCAGGGGCTTATCTACAGCATTCTGTAATGTTGTAGATAAGCCCCCGATGTATCCTGAAAGATGAGAAAAAGAGGTTAGATTATACTCACCCAGGGGCAGTCCCGGTTCTGTTCCGGTCTAGGCCTCTCTGACCTTTCCCGGCACCTGCGCACTGCAGTACTTTGCTCTGCCCTCAGCAGGGCAGATAAAATACGCCTGCGCCGGAGCCGCAGCAAGAAGAGGACGTCATCATATGAAGATGGGAGGCGCCAGACCGCGACGCCCATCGGACCAGAACAGAACCGGAATCTAACCTCTTTTTCTTATCTTGCAGGTTACATCGGGGGCTTATCTACAGCATTACAGAATGCTGTAGAACAGGGGTGTCAAACTGCATTCCTCGAGGGCTGCAAACAGGTCATGTTTTCAGGATTTCCTTGTACTGCACAGGTGATAATTTAATCACCAACTCATTATTTGTGTAGGTGATTAAATTATCACCTGTGCAGTACAAGGAAATCCTGAAAACATGACCTGTTTCCAGCCCTCGAGGAATGCAGTTTGACACCCCTGTTGTAGATAAGTCCCTGATGCCTGTGGCCTTAGTTTATAGACCATCTTTGTGGTGACAGATTCCCTTTAAAACAGTGAAACAAGATTTAAAAATAAGGAGAAGGGGAGAGAATCCTGTGCAAAAGTAATCACTAAAATATATAAATAGATATACTCTAGTAATATACACAAACAGTATCCAGTCATAAAGTGCAGATGTAATAGATTGTTTAGTGACCTCTAGTGGTCAGGACAGATGGTAAGAATCAAATACAGGCAGCATAGTGACTGGGAAATGGTAATAACTCTTGAATAGAGTTGAGCGACTTTTACTTTTTTAGGATCGAGTCGGGTTTCGCGAAACCCGACTTTGTCAAAAGTTGGGTCGGGTGAAATCAGCCGATTATTGCGAAAAGTCGGGGGCCGACCGAAACACGAAACCCAATGCAAGTCAATGGGGAATCAAAGTCGGCAGTGAGTGGAGGACAGGAAAACACCTACAGTGCCCATTTTCATGCCAAAAACATCAATTCTTATTACTTAAGCTTGTCAATCTTAATTTACTTTATAATAATAGTTAGGCATTGAAAACGGGGTCATTTGGCTAACGTTGTGGGGGGGTAGGGCTGGCTCAAGATTTTTGTGGGCCTAGGAAATGTGGAATACGTCACGGTGGTGGAGCAGGGAGAGGTAAGTATTTCAACTTTGCAAGTGCTGCGATCCTGAGCCAGCAGGGGGGGCCCACTAGTTGGCACTGGGCCCCTCATAGTACGGCGGTGTGTTTGACGGCGGGGGCGCCTCCCACTGCCAGAGACACTTTTGCGTACTATGAGGGGCCCTGTGCCAGTGACGTCGCCAACGAGTATCCCCCCCCCCCCCCCGCACCTGATGAAGGAACCTGCACTTTCATCTGCACCTTCCTCTTTGTGCCCGTGTAAGGTGGTATAGTATGTGGGAAGGGGAACCTGATTTTCAGCAGGGTCAGATTCTGGCTGTGTAGAGTGCAAGGAGAATGTAGTGGTCTGGGTCAATGTACCAGCAGACTCATCTAGCAGTGGCTGTGCAATGGGCAGGATGAGGAGGAAACACAGATATAGGCCCAAAATAATAAAGTGGGCTAAATGCAGTTCAAAATTGGTAACAGGACTAAACAGGCGGCATTGCTTTGTTCAGTGGAGGAAAACAGTAATGAGTGGCGCAGATACAGTTAGTAGGCCCAAATAATAAAGTGGGCTAAATGTCTGCCAAAAAATTGTTCATAAATAAACAGGTGGCATATCTAGGTACAGGGGTGGGCTCCTCTGCTGAGTAGTAGACAGTGGTAGATGGCACAAAGTATTAACTGGTCTAAATAGAGGCCAGGGCCCCTGTATATTTTAACTATCATCTATCATTTCAACAAATTTGTATTGGCAGTGCCATTGAAGGATTTAACAGCACAGACTACACAGTGGTGGAGCAGGGAGAGGTAAGTATTGCAAGTGGTAGAGCACTGTTTGAGCTTGGGGGGAACACTCTCGTGGGCGGCGGTACTGGCACAGGGCCCCTCATATTACGACGGTGTGTCTGACTTTGGTTTTGCACCACCACCATCAGAGACACTTCATTGTACTATGAGGGACCCTGTGCCAGTGTCGTCGCTCAAGAGTTGGCCCACCCATCTGTCCAGGCAAACGGCACTCGCACGGGTGCTTGTGCCAGGTGGTGACCACGGCCCTGTGGGGGGAGTCAGCCCACTTAGGGAAGTATAAAAATGGCCTATGGTGGACATTCAGCAGCTGCAAATGGCGGAATTGGAAAAGTCAGTAAGAGGAGGCCAAAAGCAAGACATTTTTCAGGCAAGCTACGTGTCAGCAGGGGAAGGTGGGGCAAAATAATTTGAAATCCATGATTGGTTTATTTTTATGAAGGTTCGATCATCCGGCTTTAAAAGCTGCTTTCCTACTCCCAGATAAGGGAGCCTTCGAGGCCTTGTGTAGCCAGACGATGACGCTGGCTCAACACCTCCAGCCTTAGGTGCTAATGTGCTTTTGCCACTACCACCAGATCCACCACCAGTACCAGCTGGCAACCACCGCCCACGGGCTCTTCCACCAGACTTCCTCATTTTTTGGAAAATCTAACCAAAATAACAACCGTTATATGGTACTGTAAAACAAGGTAGAAGGTGTATATAAACTTGTTGAGAATTTAAATCTCCCTTTTTTGGGGGGAGACTGAACCAAAACTCAGGCCCAGTGCATAAAACAACACAATGTAAGTGGCAGAAAGTGGCTGGCTGACATACGACAAACTAACAGGACTGCAGTATATCCACTTTGTGAGAATTTGAATCTCACTTTTTTGGGGGGAGACTGAACCAAAACTCAGGCCCTGTGAATAAAACAACACAATGTAAGTGGCAGAAAGTGGCTGGAAGATATATGAAAAAATACAAGGACTGTAGTACAATTTCAATCTCCCTACAATGATCTCAGGAAAAGTATGGCAGCAATAGAAAGGACTGCTGCACACAAAAGTGTGGACAAATAAACAAGGTAACTGTGCTGAAAGAAGCAACAGGATTTTTGCTTTTAAAAAAGCAGTTGGTTTGCACAGCGGCATGCAAACAGCAATGCAGCTATCAGGGAGCCTTATAGGACAGCCTAATAAGCTACAGAGCTGATGCACAAAAATATAGCCTCCACTGTCCCTGCAAAAAAATGGTGGTGTTGGACAGTGGAAATCGCTACAGCACAAGCAGTTTCGGGGTTAATCTTCCCTCCCTAACTATATCCCTTCTTCTGATGAAGCTGCAGCAACCTCTCCTTATGCTACGATCGGCAGAAGTAAGATGGCGGTCGGCGTGCACGCCCCTTTATAGCCCCTGTGACGCCGCAGAAAGCAAGCCAATCACTGCCATGCTCTTCTCTAAGATGGTGGGGACTGAGACCTATGTCATCACGCTGCCCACACTCTGCATCCTCCTTCATTGGCTGAAAAATGGCGCTGAAAGCGTCATACGAAATGCAACTTTGGCGCGCAGATTGCCGACCTCATGGCCGATCCCACACTAGGATTGGGTCGGCTTTCATGAAACCCAACTTTGCCGAAGGTCGGCGATTTTTGAATTTGTTCGATCCGTTGCGCTCAACCCTACTCTTGAATGCTTCAACAAATAATACTGATTTTGACATTGTTTTTTTTTCGTGGCACATTATAATTTATGATAATGGTTAATCTAAGTCGATATTTTTTATAAATAAAAACAAAACAGAAATTTGACAGAAATGTAAAAAATATTAGCAAATTTCAAACTTTGAATATCCCTTTAATCCAGATAGTCATACCACATAAAAACATTAATAAATAACATTTCCCTCATGTTTGCTTTACATCAGCACCATTTTTTAAATGTTCTTTTATTTTATTACATTTTGAAACCTCCTAAAATGTTATCAGTAATTTTTCATTTTTTCAAGGAAATTTACAAAATGTATTTTATTTAGGGACCTATCTAGGTTTGAAGTGACTTTGAGGGTCCTATCTATTGGAACACCCCAAAAAGTGATACCATTTTAAAAACCACACCCTTCGACATATTGAAAACCGCTGTCAGGTAGTTTACTAACCCTTCAGGTGATTTTCAGGAATTAATACAAAGTGGCATAACAGGAATGAAAAAGTGTATTTTACTACCTAAATGCTTCTAACTTCTAAATAGGTCATTCTATCCGGCAGACTCTAAGGTCGCTATTTGGCCGAGGCAAACATCAGGACCACACAATCATGATCTCAGGGTGCTGATTTGGATAAAGAAGGAGCCTTCACACCCTGCTAACCATTTATATGATGATGTCACTATTGACAGCAGCATCTAAGCATGGACTGTGACCCCAGAACCTCAATGACCTGAGGGCCGCTCTTCAAGAAGAGTGGGATGCCCTGCCTCAGCAGACAATAACTCCACTTGTGAACAGCAGTTGACATTGTTGTCAGCTGTAATTGATGCTCAAGGCCACATGACAACTTAGGCTTCTTTCACACTTCAGTCTTTTGGCGTCAGTCAAAAACCGCCATTTTCCTCAAATAGCGGATCCGCCATTTTTTTTTGGCGGATCCGTTATTTTCCCATTGGCTTGCATTAGCGACGGATTGTGGCGGATGGTCGTCCGTTCCATCCGCCATGCGACGGATCCGTCGATATTTGGCGGACGTTGTCTAGACATTGACGGACTTTGTAACGTTTTTTGTCGCCGCCGAAAAGGCGGACCGCGGCGGATACGTCGCGTCCGCCACTTTTTAGAATGGGCGCCTATGGGCGACGGATCCGTCGCGATCCGCTGTTTTGCTGATCCGTCGCCCCAATCCGCTTTTTTAATTGAGCATGCTCCAAAAAGTGGATACTTTGCCCAGACAACTCCAAAACTATATAAAGAGGACAGGTCATTCCCAAATGTACCAGCAAGAGAGACCCTGCGTGCAAGAGAGACCCAGCCAGAGAGACCCTGCCAGCAAGACCTTGCCAGCCAGGCCCTGCCAGCCAGCCAGAGAGGCCCTGCCAGCCAGCCAGAGAGACCCTGCCAGCCAGACCCTGCCAGCAAGACCTTGCCAGCCAGGCCCTTCCAGCCAGCCAGAGAGACCCAGCCAGCCAGAGAGGCCCTGCCAGCCAGACCCTGCCTGAGACAGCCATGTGAGTACTGCCATCCAGCGTGTGTGTGTGCGTGTGTGCGTGCGCCTGCCTGCCCTGTGTATATTTTTTTCATACTATGCTTGTATTTTGAATAGCTGTGCTGTAACATGCGTTTTGTGTGTGTATAAATGATGTGTGATGTGTTCTGCATTTTTGTTGTTTTCCATAATGTACTTGTATTTCAAATAAAGAGCAGTGTAGCTCCTACTGTACCCAAAAAAAAGAAAATTTTAAAAAATATAGTAATAAAAATTTCTCAAAACTGTCAGTAGTCTCATTTACAGATAATGTACAATTGGGTATACATGCAGTAAAGGTTATATATACAAATGCGCAATGCAAATCTTTGCTATAGAAAATGTTAGCTGGTTTTAGAAAATACAAACTGTAGGGTAATCACAATTAACAATTTTGGGAATTGGTATTTTCGAATGAGGAACATTTTTTATAAGGTTAAACTTTGTTTAGGTGGGTTTACCAGCATGCGCATGGCGCATATCAAATTCTAAGTATGTTTTGGTGTTGTTTTAAAGGGATTTTTGGGGGTTTTTTTGTGGGGAAACAGGAGGTAGAGGGTTTGGCAGCTTGTGCATCAAGCATATCAAGTTTGACGGTTAATAATTTTTTTTTCTTTTGTGGTGGGGGAAATCAAAAAGTAAGTTGGCATACTTATTCACAATCATTCAAATTAAAACTGTTTTCAAATTGGAAGATGTTACAGGAACCAAGCTAGGTACTGACCCAAGATGTACACAGGCAGGCTCCCCAAGTTTTGGAAAAATATGTAAAGTCCCAGCTGCATCTATCCATCTACCCTTTTGTATAGTAGCTTAGAACTCTCTTTATACTTACAGATTCTAGGGACCAAGAGGGACGCAAGGGACCGATCAACCCAAGTTTTTTGAAATACCATGTCTTCTTCTGAGAGCCCCCCAGCACATCATCAGCAAACTGAGGTGTTTATTTTTTTTTTCTTAATAATTTTTTTTTTTTGGGTACAACCATGGTAATTGTATTTTAACCCTTTATGTGTTTATTCTGTATTTACAGGAAGATGAAGCAGAGGGGCTTACAGAAGGAGACGGACAGGGTGGAGAAATTCAAGGAGCGGGAGCGCATAGTGTAAGTTTTGCACAGACCGATCCTCACATACAACACACTACACCCAACACAAACATTCAGCACAGCACACACAATACATATGCCTCTATCCAAGCACATTATTAATTAATTTTTTATTTTTTTTTATTAGTCTTCACAATCCGGGGCTCACCCTAGAGTTCCTCAAAGCACCTCCTCAAAGCACCTCCCATAGTCGTCGGAATGCCAATCGCGGCGGTCGCCGAAAAGTAAGTTCCTTTTTGGTTCGGCGTTTAGTAAACTGTAAAATTCATGTGGTGTAATCTTTCCCTTTTTATTCTTATCTTTTTGTTAGGCTTCACAGCGTGCTCCCGAACAGGATGACGAAGAGGAGGGCACAGATGTGGACATCCTCATCGAAGCGGTACAAATTCGGGAGCCGCTGTGGAACATGTCGGACCGCCGCCATGCTGACCAGTTAATCACCCGATGGCTATGGGAGGAACTCGATGCTGGGGCCCAGGATCTAGCGCGTAAGTATTCACACTTCATTACCTTAGTTAGCATGATTTAATGTGTTGTATAGTAACCAATTTTTGCTTTCTCTTTCCAGGTAACAGGATTATCGTGCGGTGGCGGTCACTCAGGGATCGCTTCAAGAGAGAATTCAATAAGGAGATGCAGGCCCCGAGTGGATCTAGAGGATGCAGGAGCAGATACAAACATGCCAGAGCCCTGTCGTTCCTCCAGTCGACGCTGCTGAGCAGAAAGTAAATATTCAACACCACATATTTTCTGTCAAACTGTAAAAATGTGTAACCTTCAATTTTTTTGGCAGCAAGGGCAATTGTACTATCAAGATACTAATTTTTTTTTTCTTCTTCTTTAACAGCACTTTCTGCAGCACTCGGGACCCTGCATCAGAGTTGCACCCCTCTGGAGCGATCCCTCAAGAGTCCGCCACCGGGGACCACGTCGACCCCTCTGTTTCTGCACCTTCCCTTTCGTTTGATCCCTCAGCCTCATCCACCAGCGCTGGAGCAGCAGGGCGGACATCGTCACTTGAAGCTGCAGGTGATGAGTTAGAGTTCCCTTTACCCCACCCCTCTGCCACTGCCGCAACATCTAGACCACCTTTGTGGTCAGGACGGCAGCGCCAGAGAGGTCAGGAAAGGAGCTATGCGCCTGACTTTTTGCAGCTGAATGCATCCTTCCACAGTGCCATCAAGCTTTTGAGTGAGCAAACGTCTGCTGGGTACAATATGCTTAACAAAAGCATACTTGAACTCAGCAGTCGTCTGGATAGGATGCAATCAGATGCAAACCAGTCACCAAGGCACTGTTTTTTTCAGTCGGTCCTCAGGCACATGGAAAATCTAACTCCTGACCTGCAGATGCATGTGATGCAAGGCTGCCACACTGCTCTAGCGCAGGCGATGTCCCAAGCCCCTCCACCTACCCTTCATGTTTCAACACCTTTCCCCTCTCAAGCCACCGTCTATCCTTCTGTGCGTCCTCCTCCTGTCCGTCCTCCTCCCGCCCATTCTATTTCTTCGTCATTCGTTCCTTCCCCCCTTAGTCTCTCCCAGTTTTTACCTTCCCCTTTCCATTCTTCCACTTTAAATTCTCCGTTCCCGAACCCAGCAACACCTTCCTACCTCACACACACCACATCTGCACCTCAACTCTCTGCCCAAACTCGTATTTTCACCACCCATTCTACTTCTGTTCCTCCCCGTGATGTCCTGTCTCACACTCTCGACGTGGTCCAACCTGTCAGCCCCTCCGCTACTATCTCCACCCAAAATTATGAGAACCTGTAAAGTCAATAAATAAACTTTTTTTGGTTTAAAAACATTTTTGTCTTTCTCTTTTTTTTAAAAAAAACAAACCTGTTTTAAAGCCACCAAGGTTATGGTAATAGTAACAATAAACAGTGTTTAAAGGGTACCGTTTCAAAACATACGATGCTGCATTAAAGTACAAAGATTTTGTAAGCAAACAAAAAATGGTATTTTTACAAGTGTAAAAAGCAAAAAAATTTTACACCATTTCATACTGCCAGTCAACTGATCCTGCAGGAGACATGAAGTAGTCTGCAAAACTGTCCCGCATTCTGGAGACTGCTACTGGACTGCGAAAAGTTGGGTTGTGGTAATCCCGCAAGGTGCTTTCTGATACATTATCCTCAAGGGAAACTTGTTCTTTTGATAATACAAAATTGTGCAGGACCACGCACGCTTTCACCACATCATCGACAGTTTCAGTCTGCAGTTTAATTGCAGTTAGCAGGACTCTCCATTTGGAGGTTAAGATGCCAAAAGCACATTCCACTACTCTTTGTGCTCTGGTTAAGCGGTAATTGAACATTTTCTTCCTCTGGGTCAGTCCACTACTTCCAAAGGGTTTCAGCAAATGCGGGGAAAGCTGGAAGGCATCATCTCCAACACAAACAAATGGTAATGGTGGACCGGTGGTTCCAGGGAGAGGTCTAGGGGGCGGAAAGTCAAATGTCTCTCCATACAAACGACGCCCCATTGGTGAATTTTTAAAGATTTGTGAGTCGTTTGCGCGTCCATACGCACCGATATCCACAGCGATGAACTTGCATTGTGCGTCGGCTATGGCCATCAACACAATTGAGAAGTACTTCTTATAGTTATAAAACTGTGATCCAGAGCCAGAAGGTTTGACGATCCTTATGTGCTTCCCATCGACTGCTCCAACACAATTTGGGAACTGGCAAATTTGATGAAAATTTTGGGCAATCTCCAGCCACCTCTCCTGTGATTGCTCTGGAATGTATTCCGCCTGTAAGCAATCCCACAATGCCCGGCAGGTATCTCTGATGATCCCCGAGATGGTGGATATCCCAAGCCTAAACTGAAAATGGAGGGATGAGAACGACTCTCCAGTTGCAAGGAATCTGTTAACAAAAAGAAAAGACAATAATTAATAAAAAATTCAAAAAACAACATTACAGTTATAAGTCTGATGAATGAGAATCATTTTTAAAAAAATTACTTACCGAATATCGAAATTTTCAGCTTTCATCCTCACATAATTGAAGAACTTGTGAGGGTTTTCCCTTAGTTCGATGTAAAGCGTGGAATAAACACCACGGGTCATGCGTTGTGCTGTGATGGGATGGATCCACAGCCTTCTCTTCCGCCGCTGCCGCAGGATTCGCAGTCTTTCTTCCTCCCTCTCTCGAACGCTGACTGCCAACTGATTTGCCTCAAAAGTAAAATCCGCATAGATCTTTGCAATGTTCGCCAGTACTCCTTCCATTTCTGCCACTTTCTCTACAACCTTTCAAAGATGTGGTGTAAATACACACTATATATAGTTTTCCAGTAGCTAATCACATTGAAATCCTCCCCTTTTAAAAAACGGATCTGTCAAAAAACTGTTACAATGGATGTGAAAACGGTCGCAACGGTTTTAACGGATCCGTTTTTGTAACGGATCAGGGCAGCTGATCCGTCAAAAAAACGGATCCGTTAGAACCGTTTTCACAACAAATTTGACGGATCCGTCGATCCGCCACGATGTCGGACCTAACTGACGCCACACAACTGAAGTGTGAAAGAACCCTTACTGAGAGATTGACATTTACTGTTGAGGTATACGCACCATTGTTTTTGGCTTTTGTTTCAATGAACTTTTTTACGTTTTCCATACATTTCACGTGAAAGCCAAAGATCCCTAACTTTTTGTGAGTAGTGCATATTACTTTTGGACATTCCCTTTTTACCTCTTCTAGGAAGTAATGTGTATGTATTCACTGATACACAAGTTTGACCTGAGCAATAACAAAAGTTTATCTACCACCAGACTTGCTGTAATAATGGCTGAGACTAGAAGAAGATCAGAATGTAACAGTAAGATCAAAGGGCTCACTTTGGCAGCTTTAGGGTATGTGCACAATTTGCAGTTTTTACCGCGGATCTGCAGCAGTTTCCCATGCGGTTTACAATACCATGTAAACCTATGGAAAACAAAATCTGCTGTGCACATGCTGCGGAAAAAAACGCGCGGAAACGCAGCGGTTTACATTCCGCAGCATGTCACTTCTTTGTGCGGATCTGCAGCGGTTTTGCACCCATTGACTTCCATTGTGTCAGCAAAACCCGCAGCAAAACCGCAGATTTAAAAAGATCAGCGGGTTTGGGTGTAAAAAAAGCTGCAGATCGGAAGTGATGTCAGGTGGGAGGAATTGTGTGGGTGGAGCCACAGTCGGAAGTCACCGTCACCATCATGGAGTCCTATCGTCGCATGGGGATTGATGTCGGACATCTGATTGACCTGGTATGTATGTGTGTGTGTGTGTGTCCCCATGCGACTATAGTGGCACCTAATTGTACTGAGTCGCCGTAAGGGACTACTGCTCCCATCCGGTATTAGGATGGGAGAGTAGTTCCTGTGTCTGGCGACTCAGTACAATTGTTAGTAAAACACAAAACACATACAATACACATACAATACATTTAACATACAGTACATGACAGACAGTACATTTAACATAGAATACATACCATACAGCACACAGGTACGCGAAGCCCTCGTTCCCCTAGAGTAAAAATAAAACAAATCCATACTCCCTGTCTGCAGATATCCAAACGAGTGTCCCACGCTGATCGCTTGCTCTCCGGCGATACCCTACCAGGAGCGATGATCCTGGCAGTGTATCGCGTTGTTTGCCGGAGTTTTGCAGCATCGGCCTCATTTTACGGCACTAGCGCTGCGTGAGAAATTTCCCACGCAGCAGTGTCGTAAAGCGAGAGTACCGGGGTCAATGAACGCCGGTAAACTCGCGCATGCGCAGTTACACACTGATAGGAGCCGTAGCTCCTGTCAGTGTGTTGCTGTAGCTGTGGAGAGCAGACACATCTCCTGATGTGTCTGTTCTCCATGGCAGATTGTTGTGGGACACTCATTATGGCAAACATAACAAAAACGCACCAAAACCGCACCTGCGTTTTCTGCTAAGAGCTGCGGATTTAGTGCAGAAAAATCCACAGGCAAATCTTCAACATGTGCACATACCCTTAAAGTCCGTCTTACAGTTCTATGGCGACTTGTTATATACACATATTTAGCATCAATTAACTGTGACAACTTTATAATATACTGGATCCATCTGACATTTATAATGGAGCCCCTCTGGTTTAACAGTACAATATTGTTGAAAAATCTAAATTGAATGTCTCCCTAAGGGATTAAAAAAAAAATCCTAGCACACTTTGTCTGTTTACAATAAACACATGATTAATATAGTCCTGACCCTAGTATTATTTTTACCAGTCGTTGTCTTCAGCTGTCCCAGCACCCATCCAATCCCATTCCATCATCTTGTGACAGTAACTTCTGACTGACTGCAAATCAGAGGTAACGGGTCGCTGTTCTCTTAATGTAAGTTTCTGAAAACCTCGTTCTGGCTCACGTAGACATCTACTGAGATGTGACTTCAGCTTCAACCAGCAAACACTGGGGCGATCAGGTAGGTCACAGCCTGCAGAAGACGCCGATAACAGATGAAGATGGCGGTTAGTAAGTATGAGGCTACGGGCAGGGAACTTACATTAGTGACACCACTCCGTCGGTAAAATAACAAACGCAGGAGTGGTGCTTTCAAGTTTTACCCAGGCAAAATAAAAACACTTAAATAGCTGCTAACTAATAGTATGTTAGGCTGTGTGCACACGCTGCTGATTTTTCACGTTTTTTTCGCGATAAAACCGCAAAAAAAAAGCATACAATATGCATCCCATCATTTAGAATGAATTCTGTATGTTTTGTGCACATGATGCGTTTTTTTTCCGCAAAAAAAAACACATCACGGTAAAAAATGCAGCATGTTCATTCATTTTGCATTTTTTTTTGCGGATTTCCCACTATAAAATGCATTGGGAAATGTCCGGAAAAAAACGCGCAAAAAACGCATGCAGATTTCTTGCAGAAAATTTCAGTTTTTTCTCAGGAATTTTCTGCAAGAAATCCTGAACGTGTGCACATAGCCTTAGGGTCATTATTGGAAATTTATAATATATTTTTTTCTTAGTTTAACCCATTAACGACTTCCGATATGCCTTTTAACTGCAGCAGTTAAGGGTACTTATTCCTCAGGGTGTTACTTTTCAGTGACAGAAATAACGTTATAGTGCCAGCGTTGGAAAATCTCTAGGTTCTCAGCCACCGGGGGTAGCTGAGGCCCTGGAGAACATGATTTGGGTCATTTTTTACAGTCCCCAATCTTGTGATCGCCGTTATTCGGTGAATAATGACAATCGCAAAAATAAAAAAGTCTGATTCCCATTCACTTCTCTATCCTCTGATATGATCTAGCATACCAGAAAAGAGAGAAGTGAGATCCCCCCGAAATCCTCCCCCCCCCCCCCCCCCCTGCCCCTGATGTCTTCTACCTGGAAGAAAATGGCAGGCGCATGAACAGTGCGGCTGTCAAGATCTGCCAGCCAGCAACAATAGGAGATTTTTCCTATTAGTTAATTTTGATCACTGTGATAGACCCTATCACAGTGAACAAAATAAAAAAAAAATAGTAAATCAAACCCCCCTTTGTCACTCCCCTAGGTGAAAGTAATTAAATTAAAAAAAATGTATTTTTTTTTTTCATTCTTTGCGGTTAGGGTTAGGGATGGGCTAGAGTTGTGTTGGGGTTAGGGATGTGTTGGGGATATGGTTGTGATGGGGTTAGGGTTGTAATTAAGGTCAGGGGTAGGTTGTGTTAGGGTTGGAGTTAGAATTGAGGGAGTTTCTATTGTTTAGGTACATTAGGGGGTCTCCAAACGCGACATGGTGCTCGACATCGATTCCAGCCAACTTTGCGTTCAAAAAGTCAAAACGGTGCTCCCTCCCTTCTGAGCCGTGTGCCCAAACAGTGGCTTTCCCCCACTGAAGATATTGCACAACAAATTTTGTTTTTTCGTCCATTTTCTCCTGGTACCTTTGTGAAAATTAAAAATTTGGGTCTAAAATAAACTTTTTGTGTAAAATGTTCATTTTTTCCTTCCACATTGCTTTAGTTCTCGTGAAGCACCTGAAGGGTTATTAAACTTCTTGAATGTGGTTTTGAGCACCTTGAGTGGTGCAGTTTTTAGAATGGTGTCACTTTTGAGTATTTTCTGTCATATTGACATCCCAACTGTGAGGAGGTCCCTAAAAAAAATGGTTTTGCTAATTTTGTTGGAAAAATGAGGAATCGCTGGTCAACTTTTAACCCTTATAATATCCTAACAAAAAAAAATTATGTTTAAAAAATTGTGCTGATGTAAAGTAGACATGTGGGAAATATTATTTTGTGTGATATACCTCTGATTTAAGGGCACAAAACTTAAAAATTTGAAAATTGGAAAAGAATCAGTAGAATACATTGAAGCGTTCCAGAGCTGTAACCTCATAAAGTGACACTGGTCAGAATTGTAAAATTTGGCTTGGTCACTAAGGGGTTAATACAAGTTTGTTTGTCTATAGATTCCCATTTTTGTCTTTATTAGCAGTAAAACTATGGTTATTCATCTGATGAAGTTGTTACTAGGATATGCCATCACGTTATGATTGGGGTCTGACCTCTGAATCTTTCCTGAGAATGAAACTGCTGCAGCGCTGATTTCTCTATCACCTCATTGGGGAACACAGGAACCATGGGTGTATGCTGCTGCCACTAGGAGGCTGACACTATGCAAATAAAAAAGTTAGCTCCTCCTCTGCAGTATACACCCTACCGACAGGAAGTAGGATATTCAGTTTAGCTTAGTGTCAGTAGGAGGTGGACACAGGTCTTTCATTAGATCCTTATCTACCTCAATGTGCGTCGTTTTCTTTCAGGTTTTCCGGAGGGATACAAGGTGAACAGTCACACCTGTAATCCCACATTATGGACTATGAGTACGGCGTGTACTGCCACCCTGTATCCTTATAGATCTGACAGCAGGACCATGATCCTAGCACACAAGCGTGCTTAGAAGTTCGGTCCTAGCTCCGTCACTCGCCCACCAGAACCTGTTGGTTGGTGGAGACGAGGATGTCCACCATCAGCTCCATGGACGTCTGACACCTTTCTCGGTTTAAGGTTAGTAACGGACGGCGTGGGAGTTTTTAAGGTGAGTATTTCCCCCACCCGTCCCAGTTAGGAAATCAAAGGGGATCCCTCTGGGCCTTTTTATTATACTAAGGACTGCTGTTACTAGGTTACCTTGTCCTGTTTTGTTCGGCAGGTCCCATGGGCAGGGATCGTTGCTGCACTGCAGCGTCCTTGCTGGCACCTCTCTTCCCCTCCTTGTTCTGGGGGGCCGCCCTATCTTTCCTCCGGCGGGGTGACTTTTTCAGGACTGGTATAAGAGAGATGCCGTAAAGGGGCTACCAGGTACACATAAAATTGGCCATTTTTATGCCCTAAAAGCTCTCATTTTTCATATTTCTAGTGCAGTAATGCAGTTCAAATTTCGTGTTTTCAAGTTTACATATTTTAGCGCTGCAGTGTGCTGCCTTATTTACTTAACTATATACGAGTTGGCGACTCTAGGTTCAGCACCTGTTCACACTTAGTCTATGTTTGGATGTGCCGGTCAGGTTTTTGAAATGTATTCTTTAGCCTTCTGATCGTGCACTCCGCCTCCTAGCTTCAGGTGTTTTAATTACAGCAGGTCCAATACCCCTCCACAGAGAGAGAGAGAATTTTAGTCTAAGAAGAGGTTTCACATGTACCCATTCAGATGGAAACGTTTATTCTCAGCGAGGTAAGGCAAGTTTAGGACCTGTTATAAGAGAGATGCCGTAAAGGGGCTACCAGGTACACATAAAATTGGCCATTTTTATGCGCTAAAAGCTCTCATTTTTCATATTTCTAATGCAGTTCAAATTTCGTGTTTTCAAGTTTACATATTTTAGCGCTGCAGTGTGCTGCCTTATTTACTTAACTATATACGAGTTGGCGACTCTAGGTTCAGCACCTGTTCACACTTAGTCTATGTTTGGATGTGCAGGTCAGGTTTTTGAAATGTATTCTTTAGCCTTCTGATCGTGCACTCCGCCTCCTAGCTTCAGGTGTATTAATTACAGCAGGTCCAATACCCCTCCACAGAGAGAGAGAATTTTAGTCTAAGAAGAGGTTTCACATGTACCCATTCAGATGGAGATGTTTATTCTCAGCGAGGTAAGGCAAGTTTAGGACCTGGTATAAGAGAGATGCCGTAAAGGGGCTACCAGGTACACATAAAATTGGCCATTTTTATGCGCTAAAAGCTCTCATTTTTCATATTTCTAGTGCAGTAATGCAGTTCAAATTTCGTGTTTTCAAGTTTACATATTTTAGCGCTGCAGTGTGCTGCTTTATTTACTTAACTATATACGAGTTGGCGACTCTAGGTTCAGCACCTGTTCACACTTAGTCTATGTTTGGATGTGCCGGTCAGGTTTTTGAAATGTATTCTTTAGCCTTCTGATCGTGCACTCCGCCTCCTAGCTTCAGGTGTTTTAATTACAGCAGGTCCAATACCCCTCCACAGAGAGAGAGAATTTTAGTCTAAGAAGAGGTTTCACATGTACCCATTCAGATGGAGACATTTATTCTCAGTGAGGTAAGGCATGTTTAGGGCCTGGTATAAGAGAAATGCTGTAAAAAGGCTACCAGGTACACATAAAATTGGCAATTTTTATGCGCTAAAAGCTCTCATTTTTCATATTTCTAGTGCAGTAATGCAGTTCAAATTTCGTGTTTTCAAGTTTACATATTTTAGCGCTGCAGTGTGCTGCCTTATTTACTTAACTATATACGAGTTAGCGACTCTAGGTTCAGCACCTGTTCACACTTAGTCTATGTTTGGATGTGCCGGTCAGGTTTTTTAAATGTCTACCAACTTTGTCCTTCCACTTTCCAATGCAGCATCCCTCATGGATTCCAAGGATACAATTATAGAATCGCTGGATAAATCAGCCTTTGAAGCGGCTGCTTCTGCTTTGTGCCTCGGCCATTGCCTCTACCTGGGTCTCAAGGACCATAGCTAGATGGACCAAACCGCCTTGTAAGGGCACCCCGGCTGGAGCTCCTCCGGGGGAGCTAGCCGACCTGACGGACCAGATTTGCTATGCAGGGAAATATTTGGTATCTGCCTCCCTAGATGCGCGGTTTGTGCAGCTCAGGCGTTCAGAAATATGGTGGCCATCCGGCGGAATATTTGGCTCTACACATGGCAGGCGGACTTGTCTTCAAATAAGTCCCCTACCAGCCTCCCCTTCCAGGGGGCCGGTCTCTTTGGCTACATGTGGGAACAAATTATTAAGGACGCCACGGGAAACACGAGTTCCCTCCAAGCCTCGCCGGCCTCCCCTGAAATGGCAGTTCAGCTCCCTTTGTCCTTTCGCTGTTTCTCGGTGTCGGAAGATTCCTCTTGCTAGCACAGACCGTGGTCTTGTCTGGCTAGAGAAAAGGCTTCCTTCAAGCCTACCCCTTCCCAGCGTTCCCGCAACTCCCATGGTAGGTCCACCAAGCCTAGACCTGGCAGATCTTCCTCGGCATAGCTCGTGCTAAGGCCCAGCGTTCCTCCCAGTTTGGGCGGGCGTCTCCTGGTTTGTTTGTTTTTTTTCAGGGATATTTGGCTGGCTTCGGTGGAGGACGCTTAGATCAGGGAGGTGGTATCCTCTGGATACAAGATAGGGTTCGCTTCGCAGCCCCGGAATCACTACTTCGAATCCCGCCCTCTAAAAAATCCTACTCTGATCCCAGGTTTCTTTGCGTCCATTACCTTCCTTCTTTGTTCGGAGGTTATCGTTTCCGTCCCACAGCAGGAACGCTTCACATGTTTCTATTCAAACCTGCTTGTAGTGCTGAAGAAGAGCGGCGCAGTTCGACCCATCCTGGCTCTGAAATTAGTGAACAGAAGGTTCCGCCTTCAGCATTTCAGGATGAAGTTCCTCTGTTCAGTTCTGGCTTCCATGGAACCACAGGAATTCTTGTGCTCCATAGATATCCAAGACGCCTATCTCCATGTTCTGATTTTCCCAGCACACCTGAGTTTCCTGCGTTTCGCGGCGCAGAAGAGTCATTTCCAGTTTGTCACCCTGCCGCTCGGTCTTGCGATCGCTCCCAGTGTCTTCATAAGGATCATGGCTACATTTATGGCCATTTTGAGGATCAGGGGCCTAGTGCTCATTCCATACCTCGAAGACATCCTCATCGAGACCAGGAAAGTCTGACCATCGTCCTCGACTCCCTGTCCCGTTTCTAGTGACCTACAACTTTGCTAGGCGGCAACCTGGTGTTCCGTTCACTCATTTGCCAAATGTTATAAGCTCCATACCTACGCTTCGGCAGTTGCCGGCCTAGGCGGAAGGATCTTGCAGGTGGCAGTGGTGAGTCCTCCGACCTGAATGGAGATTTTCTGCTGTTCCCACCCCAGGGGCTCCTTTGGGACGTCCCATGGTTCCTGTGTCCCTTAATGAGGCGATAGAGAAAACAGGATTTTTGGTTGCTTATCGTAAAATCAGTTTCTCGGATCCTTCATTGGGGGACACAGCACCCTCCCAAGTTGAACAGCTCTGTTTTTATTGTGTTATATTGTTAGTTTGAGTTTTCTATCTTTTACATGTTGCTTCTCCTACTGCTTTCTCACTAACTGAATATCCTATTTCCTGTCGGTAGGGTGTATACTGCAGAGGAGGAGCTAACTTTTTTATTTGCATAGTGTCAGCCTCCTAGTGGCAGCAGCATACACCCATGGTTACTGCGTCCCCCAATGAAGGCTCCGAGAAACAGATTTTACGGTAAGCAACCAAAAATCCTGTTTATGCTCTTCAGTCTCTGTATTGGTTGATGACATAGGCTTTGCTGGGGATTACAGCAAGACCCCGTTTACCTCAGTGGAGCTGTGTTGTGGGTCATTGTACAGCTTGGTGACCCAGAGAGCCACTATGCAAAAATAAAAGTGAATGGGTTACAGTATAATCCCCTACCGATCATAAAGCGATGGTATATAGTACTATGCTATCAATAAATAAGATGGGAATAAAACTTTAACAAATGCTACAGTGATTCCAAAATGTTCCAATGTTTTAAAATTGCACATCTCTTTGTAATGAACTTTTACATATTCCGCCTCTTCCCAGTTTGACGGCAGGACGAGGATCAGCTATTCATGACAAATATATTATTACAAGAATCCGCTTCTTATCTGTTGGAAAATACAGCTACTATTCTAGCGGGTTGAGGAGGGCAAAGTGGTGCTGTAGCAGGGAAGTAAATACATCTGAATATTTCATGCAGGCATATGTTAACCCCTTCATGACCCAGCCTATTTTGACCTTAAAGACCTTGCCGTTTTTTGCAATTCTGACCAGTGTCCCTTTATGAGGTAATAACTCAGGAACGCTTCAACGGATCCTAGCGGTTCCGAGATTGTTTTTTCGTGACATATTGGGCTTCATGTTAGTGGTAAATTTAGGTCAATAAATTCTGCGTTTATTTGTGATAAAAACGGAAATTTGGCGAAAATTTAGAAAATTTCGCAATTTTCACATTTTGAATTTTTATTCTGTTAAACCAGAGAGTTATGTGACACAAAGTAGTTAATAAATAACATTTCCCACATGTATACTTTACATCAGCACAATTTTGGAAACAAATTTTTTTTTTGCTAGGAAGTTATAAGGGGTAAAATTTGACCAGCGATTTCTCATTTTTACAACGAAATTTACAAAACCATTTTTTTTATGGACGACCTCACATTTGAAGTCAGTTTGAGGGGTCTATATGGCTGAAAATACCCAAAAGTGACACCATTCTAAAAAATGCACCCATCAAGGTACACAAAACCACATTCAAGAAGTTTATTAACCCTTTAGGTGCTTCACAGCAGCAGAAGCAACATGGAAGGAAAAAATGAACATTTAACTTTTTAGTCACAAAAATTATCTTTTAGCAACAATTTTTTTTATTTTCCCAATGGTAAAAGGAGAAACTGAACCACGAACGTTGTTGTCCAATTTGTCCTGAGTACGCTGATACCTCATATGTGGGGGTAAAACACTGTTTGGGCGCACGGCAGGGCTTGGAAGGGAAGGAGCGCCATTTGACTTTTTGAATGAAAAATTGGTTCCACTCTTTAGCGGACACCATGTCACGTTTGGAGAGCCCCCGTGTGCCTAAAAATTGGAGCTCCCCCACAAGTGACCCCATTTTGGAAACTGGACCCCCCATGAAACTTATCTAGATGCCTAGTGAGCACTTTAAACCCTCAGGTGCTTCACAAATTGATCTGTAAAAATGAAAAAGTACTTTTTTTTCACACAAAAATTCTTTTTGCCTCAATTTTTTCATTTTCACATGGGCAATAGGATAAAATGGATCCTAAAATTTGTTGGACAATTTCTCCCAAGTACGCAGATACCTCATATGTGGGGGTAAACCACTGTTTGGGCACACGGCAGGGCTCGGAAGGGAAGGTGCGCCATTTGACTTTTTGAATGGAAAATAAGCTCCAATTGTTAGCGGACACCATGTCGCGTTTGGAGAGCCCCTGTGTGCCTAAACATTGGAGCTCCCCCACAAGTGACCCCATTTTGGAAACTAGACCCCCCAAGGAACTTATCTAGATGCATATTGAGCACTTTAAACCCCCAGGTGCTTCACAGAAGTTTATAACGCAGAGCCATGAAAATAAAAAATAATTTTTCTTTCCTCAAAAATGATTTTTACCTGGAATTTCCTATTTTGCCAAGGATAATAGGAGAAATTGGACCCCAAATGTTGTCCAGTTTGTCCTGAGTACGCTGATACCCCATATGTAGGGGTAAACCACTGTTTGGGCGCTCGGAAGGGAAGGCACGCCATTGGGCTTTTTAAATGGAAAATTAGCTCCAATCATTAGCGGACACCATGCCACGTTTGGAGAGCCCCTGTGTGCCTAAACATTCGAGATCCCCCACAAATGACCCCATTTTGGAAACTAGACCCCCAAAGGAACTAATCTAGATGTGTGGTGAGGACTTTGAACCCCCAAGTGCTTCACAGAAGTTTATAACGCAGAGCTATGAAAATAAAAAAAAAAATATTTTCTCAAAAATGATCTTTTAGCCTGCAATTTTTATTTTCCCAAGGGTAACAGGAAAAATTTGACCCCAAAAGTTGTTGTCCAGTTTCTCCTGAGTACGGTGATACCCCATATGTGGGGGTAAACTACTGTTTGGGCACATGCCGGGGCTCGGAATTGAAGTAGTGACGTTTTGAAATGCAGACTTTGATGGAATGCTCTGCGGGCATCACGTTTGCAGAGCCCCTGATGTGGCTAAACAGTAGAAACCCCCCACAAGTGACTCCATTTTGGAAACTAGACCCTGAAAGGAACTTATGTAGATGTGTAGTGAGCACTTTGAACCCCCAAGTGCTTCACAGAAGTTTATAATGCAGAGCCGTGAAAATAATAAATACGTTTTCTTTCATCAAAAATAATTATTTAGCCCAGAATTTTTTATTTTCCCAAGGGTTACAGGAGAAATTGGACCCCAAAAGTTGTTGTCCAGTTTCTCCTGAGTACGCTGATACCCCATGTGTGGGGGTAAACCACTGTTTGGGCACACATCGGGGCTCAGAAGGGAAGTAGTGACTTTTGAAATGCAGACTTTGATGGAATGGTCTGCGGGCGTCACATTGCGTTTGCAGAGCCCCTGGTGTGCCTAAACAGTAGAAACCCCCCACAAGTGACCCCATTTTAGAAACTAGACCCCCCCAAGGAACTTATCTAGATATGTGGTGAGCACTTTGAACCCCCAAGTGCTTCACAGACGTTTACAACGCAGAGCCGTGAAAATAAAAAATAATTTTTCTTTCCTCAAAATGATGTTTTAGCAAGCATTTTTTTATTTTCACAAGGGTAACAGGAGAAATTGGACCCCACTAATTGTTGCACAGTTTGTCCTGAGTACACTGATACCCCATATGTCCACTGTTTGGGCACACGTCGGGGCTCGGAAGTGAGGGAGCACCATTTGACTTTTTGAATACAAGATTGGCTGGAATCAATGGTGGCGCCATGTTGCGTTTGGAGACCCCTGATGTGCCTAAACAGTGGAAACCCCTCAATTCTACCTCCAACACTAACCCCCCCACACCCCTAACCCTATTCCCAACTGTAGCCATAACCCTAATCACAACCCTAACCACAACCCTAATTCCAACCGTAACCCTAAGGCTATGTGCCCACGTTACATAGTAACATAGTAACATAGTTAGTAAGGCCGAAAAAAGACATTTGTCCATCCAGTTCAGCCTATATTCCATCATAATAAATCCCCAGATCTACGTCCTTCTACAGAACCTAATTGTATGATACAATATTGTTCTGCTCCAGGAAGACATCCAGGCCTCTCTTGAACCCCTCGACTGAGTTCGCCATCACCACCTCCTCAGGCAAGCGATTCCAGATTCTCACTGCCCTAACAGTAAAGAATCCTCTTCTATGTTGGTGGAAAAACCTTCTCTCCTCCAGACGCAAAGAATGCCCCCTTGTGCCCGTCACCTTCCTTGGTATAAACAGATCCTCAGCGAGATATTTGTATTGTCCCCTTATATACTTATACATGGTTATTAGATCGCCCCTCAGTCGTCTTTTTTCTAGACTAAATAATCCTAATTTCGCTAATCTATCTGGGTATTGTAGTTCTCCCATCCCCTTTATTAATTTTGTTGCCCTCCTTTGTACTCTCTCTAGTTCCATTATATCCTTCCTGAGCACCGGTGCCCAAAACTGGACACAGTACTCCATGTGCGGTCTAACTAGGGATTTGTACAGAGGCAGTATAATGCTCTCATCATGTGTATCCAGACCTCTTTTAATGCACCCCATGATCCTGTTTGCCTTGGCAGCTGCTGCCTGGCACTGGCTGCTCCAGGTAAGTTTATCATTAACTAGGATCCCCAAGTCCTTCTCCCTGTCAGATTTACCCAGTGGTTTCCCATTCAGTGTGTAATGGAGACATTGATTCCTTCTTCCCATGTGTATAACCTTACATTTATCATTGTTAAACCTCATCTGCCACCTTTCAGCCCAAGTTTCCAACTTATCCAGATCCATCTGTAGCAGAATACTATCTTCTCTTGTATTAACTGCTTTACATAGTTTTGTATCATCTGCAAATATCGATATTTTACTGTGTAAACCTTCTACCAGATCATTAATGAATATGTTGAAGAGAACAGGTCCCAATACTGACCCCTGCGGTACCCCACTGGTCACAGCGACCCAGTTAGAGACTATACCATTTATAACCACCCTCTGCTTTCTATCACTAAGCCAGTTACTAACCCATTTACACACATTTTCCCCCAAACCAAGCATTCTCATTTTGTGTACCAACCTCTTGTGCAGCACGGTATCAAACGCTTTGGAAAAATCGAGATATACCACGTCCAATGACTCACCGTGGTCCAGCCTATAGCTTACCTCTTCATAAAAACTGATTAGATTGGTTTGACAGGAGCGATTTCTCATAAACCCATGCTGATATGGAGTTAAACAGTTATTCTCATTGAGATAATCCAGAATAACATCCCTCAGAAACCCTTCAAATATTTTACCAACAATAGAGGTTAGACTTACTGGCCTATAATTTCCAGGTTCACTTTTAGAGCCCTTTTTGAATATTGGCACCACATTTGCTATGCGCCAATCCTGCGGAACAGACCCTGTCGCTATAGAGTCCCTAAAAATAAGAAATAATGGTTTATCTATTACATTACTTAGTTCTCTTAGTACTCGTGGGTGTATGCCATCCGGACCCGGAGATTTATCTATTTTAATCTTATTTAGCCGGTTTCGCACCTCTTCTTGAGTTAGACTGGTGACCCTTAATATAGGGTTTTCATTGTTTCTTGGGATTTCACCTAGCATTTCATTTTCCACCGTGAATACCGGTGATTCGTGTGAGATTTTTCAGCATCATTTTTAAAAAATCCGCGGGTAAAAGGCACTGCATTTTACCTGCGGATTTACCGCGGATTTCCAGTGTTTTTTGTGCGGATTTCACCTGTGGATTCCTATTGAGGAACAGGTGTAAAACGCTGCGGAATCCGCACAAAGAATTGACATGCTGCGGAAAATACAACGCAGCGTTTCCGCGCGGTATTTTCCGCACCATGGGCACAGCGGATTTGGTTTTCCATAGGTTTACATGGTACTGTAAACCTGATGGAACACTGCTGCGAATCCGCAGCGGCCAATCCGCTGCGGATCCGCAGCCAAATCCGCACCGTGTGCACATAGCCTAATTCTAAAGGTATGTGCACACGCTGCGGAAAACGCTGCGGATCCGCAGCAGTTTCCCATGAGTTTACATTTCAATGTAAACCTATGGGAAACAAAAATCGCTGTACACATGCTGCAGAAAAACTGCACGGAAACGCAGCGGTTTACATTCTGCAGCATGTCACTTCTTTCTGCGGATTCCGCAGCGGTTTTACAACTGCTCCAATAGAAAATCGCAGTTGTAAAACCGCAGTGAAATGCACAGAAAAACCGCGGTAAATCCGCCATAAATCCGCAGCGGTTTAGCACTGCGGATTTATCAAATCCGCAGCGGAAAAATCCGCAGAGGAACAGAATATGTGTGCACATACCGAAACCCTAACCCTAACCCTAACCCTATTCTAACCTTAGTGGAAAAAAAAAAAATCTTTATTTTTTTATTGGCCCTACCTATGGGGGTGACAAGGGGGGGGGGGGGTCATTTATTATTTTTTTTATTTTGATCACTGTGATAGATTATATCTCAGTGATCAAAATGCACTTTGGAAAGAATCTGCCGGCCGGCAGATTCGGCGGGCGCACTGCGGACCCCGGCAGGATCGGTAAGTATGATGAGGTGGGGGGGAGCACGGGGGGGGGATCAGAGCATGGGGGGTGGATCGGAGCGCGGGGGGGTGGATCGGAGCACGGGGGTGGAACGGAGCATGGGGGGGTGGATCGGAGCACGGGGGGTGGATCGCAGCACGGGGGGGTGGATCGGAGTGCAGGGGGGTTGGATCGGAGCACGGGGGGGTGATTGGAGCACAGGGGGAGCAGACAAGAGCACGGGGGGAGCGGAGCACAGGACGGAGCGGTGCATAGCACTGATCGGAGGACTGGGGGGGCGATCAGTGGGGTGGGGGCACATTAGTGTTTCCAGCCATGGCCGATGATATTGCAGCATCGGCCATGGCTGGATTGTAATATTTCACCAGTTTTAATAGGTGAAATATTACAAATCGCTCTGATTGGCAGTTTCACTTTCAACAGCCAATCAGAGCGATCGTAGCCACGGGGGGGGGGGGGGGGTGAAGCCACCCCCCCCTGGGCTAAACTACCACTCCTGTCCCTGCAGATGGGGTGAAATGGGAGTTAACCCTTTCACCCGATCTGCAGGGACGCGATCTTTCCATGACGCCACATAGGCGTCACAGGTCAGATTGGCATCGACTTTCATGACGCCTACGTGGCGTCAAAGGTCGGGAAGGGGTTACATATGAATTATTGAATTATAGATAAGTCATGTAACCCTATAGTGATATATAGACTTTAGCAGAGCCAAATGTGTTTTTTCACTCTTCTGATGAGGATCATTTTCACACGTTTACATTCATCAATAATGCATAAAACATAAATAATGAATAAAAAGTACTATAACTTCAAACCTCTTCTACATGTTGTCTGGAAATAGACACAGTGGGGAAAATGTAACATATTGCTTTACATTCGTAAACACATTTATGATTTCGTTGCTATATAACAATCAAAAAACATGTTCAAAATTCATCGATATATTGCTCACCCATAGGGTATTACATTTTCTAGGGTACATTTTATTGCTATAAATACCTCAAAAATTGTTTAACCCCTTAACGACCGCCGATACACCTTTTAATGGCGGCGGTTAAGGGTGCTTAAACCACAGCGCCGTTAATTAACGGCGCTGTGGAAAAAGTGAATAGCGCCCCCCAGAGTCGGATTTTCTCTGGGGTCTCGGTTGCCGGGGGTAGCCGAGAACCCAGAGAACATGATTCAGGGGGTTTTTACCGACCCCCGGGTTGCGACTGCCAGTAATTAACGGTTTACCGGGGGTCGCAAAAAAAAAAAAAACGCGATTTCCCATTTAATTTCTCTGTCCTCCGATGTGATCGCACATCAGAGGACAGAGAAATGGGGTCCCCGATAGCCACCCCGATACTCACCTGTCTCCCCCGATGCTTCTCGTGGCCCCCGATGGGCGCCGCCATCTTTTCCCAACAAAAAAATGGCGGGCTAGCCGAGACCCCAAAGAAGGTTTTTACCGAACCCTGTTTTGCGATCGCCGGTAATTAACTGTTTACCGGCGGTCGCAAAAAAGAAAAAGCGATCTATCATTCTCTGTCCTCTGATGTGATCGCACATCAGAGGACAGAGAAATAGGGGGATTCGGGGACCCTGTTATACTTACAGGTGTCACTGGATCCTCCTGCGTCCCCTCATGCCCGCCAGCTTCTTCATCGGGAAAGAAAATGGCGGGCACATGCGCAGTGCGCCCGCCATGATCTGCCGGCAGGCAGCTAGAGGAGTTGGGGCTAAAATTAGGGTTAGGGCTGGGGCTAAATTTAGGGCTAGGGTTAGGCTTCGTTCATACTTGCGTCGGAACGGGGCCGTCGCAATGCGTCGGTCCGACGTACCGACGTATGTTGTGAAAATTGTGCACAATGTGGGCAGCGGATACAGTTTTTCAAAGCATCCGCTGTCCAGTCTATGTCCTGGGGAGAAGGGGGCAGAGTTACGGCCACGCATGCGCGGTCGGAAATGGCGGACGCGACGTACAAAAAAAAGGTTACATTGAACTTTTTTTGTGACGATGGTCCACCAAAACACAACGGATCCAGTGCAGGACGAACGCGACGTGTGGCCATCCCTCGGCAATACAAATCTATGGGCAAAAAAGGCATCCTGCGGCACATTTGCAGGATCCGTTTTATGTCCAAAACGACGGATTGCGATGGATGCCACACGACGCAAGTGTGAAAGTAGCCTTAGGGTTAGGGTTGGGGCTAAAGTTAGGCTTAGGGTTGGGGCTAAATTTAGGGTTAGGGCTAAAGTTAGGGTTAGGGTTGGGGCTAAAGATAGGGTTAGAGCTAGGGTTAGGGTTGGGGCTAAAGTTAGGGCTAGGGTTGGGGCTAAAGTTAGGGTTAGAGTTGGGATTAGGGTTAGGGTTTGGATTAGGGTTGGCATTAGGGTTACGTTTGGGATTAGGGTTAAGGTTAGGGTTGGGATTAGGGTTAGGTTTGAGGTTCGGATTGGGATTAGGGTTAGGGGTGTGTTGGGGTTAGGGTTGGAGTTAGAATTGGGGGGTTTCCACTGTTTAGGTACGTCAGGTGTTGTGAGTTCCGTTCTGGAGCTCCCTCCTGTGGTTGCTAATGGTATTTTTGCGAGTTCTGCCCTTGGGCTCCCTCTGGTGGTTTCGAGTGGAACTGCTGCTCCGTTAGGTGGCTGTAGCAGCTGTCTTCACTAATCGCCTTGCCTGGGTTTGTTATTTAAACCTGCTCTGGGCGTTAGTCCATGCCTGCTGTCAATGTTCTTGGTTGGATTTGATTCTTCCCTTGGATTTCTCATATGGCCAGTCCTTGTCTGCAAAAGATAAGTTTTGCTAGTTTTGTTTGTCCATTTGTTTGGACTCTATTGCTTTGCATTTTGTCTCTTTTGTCCAGCTTGTCACTATGTCTTATTCAAGCTAGCTGGAAGCTCTGGGAAAGCAGATTTGCCCCTCCACACCGTGAGTCGGTGTGGAGTTCATTTTTGTAAACTCTGCGTGGATTTTGTAGTTTTTAATACTGACCGCACAGTATCCTTTGCTCTCTGTCTATCTAGTTTAGTATTGGCCTCCCTTTGCTGAAATCTAATTTCATTTCTGTGTTCGTCATTTCCCTCTCCTTTCACAGTCAATATTTGTGGGGGGCTGTCTTTCCTTTTGGGGGTTTCTCTGAGGCAAGATAGCTTTCTATTTCCTTCTTTAGGGGTAGTTATATCTGAGGCTGTGACGAGGTGTCTAGGGAGTGTCAGGAACATCCCACGGCTATTTCTAGTCGTGTTGTTAGGATTAGGGATTGCGGTCAGTAGAGATACCACCTTCTCAGAGCTCGTTCCATGTTGCGTTTTAGCCACCAGGTCATTTCAGTGTGGCCTCTTAACCACCAGGTCATAACAGTACAGCAGGCCAAGAATGAATTGAATGCATCTCAAAAGAAGGAAAAAAGAAGAGTTCTAAACCATTTTTTTTTCTGTGCTCTGTTCTGTCTTCTTTTTCCTCTTGATATCTGGGTGGTGCTGGATATATGCTCTGGTATGGAGGTTCAGGGTTTGTTTTCTCGTGTGGATCAACTGGCTGCAAGAGTCCAGAGTATCCAAGATTATATTGTTCAGACTCCGGCTCTAGAGCCAAGAATTCCTACTCCTGATTTGTTTTTTGGGGACAGATCCAAGTTTTTGAACTTTAAAAATAGATGCAAATTGTTTTTTGCTTTGAAACCTCGTTCTTCTGGTGATCCCATTCAGCAAGTGAAAATCATCATATCCTTACTGCGTGGTGATCCTCAAGACTGGACATTTGCTCTTGAAACAGGGAATCCGGCATTATTGAATGTAGATGCATTCTTTCAGGCGCTCGGATTGTTGTATGACGAACCTAACTCTGTAGAGCATGCTGAGAAAACACTGTTGGCCCTGTGTCAGGGTCAGGAAGCGGCAGAGTTATATTGCCAGAAATTTAGAAAATGGTCTGTGCTCACTAAATGGAATGAAGAGGCGCTGGCTGCTATTTTCAGAAAGGGTCTTTCTGAAACCCTTAAAGATGTTATGGTGGGCTTTCCTACACCTACCGGTTTGAGCGAATCTATGTCTCTAGCCATTCAGATTGATCGGCGCTTGCGTGAACGCAAGGCTGTGCACCATATGGCTGTGTCCTCTGAGCAAAGTCCTGAGCCTATGCAATGTGATAGGATTTTGACTAGAGCAGAAAGACAGAAATTCAGACGTCAGAATGGCCTGTGTTTTTACTGTGGTGATTCAGCTCATGCTATTTCTGATTGCACTAAGCGTACTAGGAGGGTCCCTAGGTCTGTTACCATTAGTACTGTGCAGCCTAAATTTCTCTTGTCTGTTACCCTGATTTGCTCATTGTCGTCCTTTTCCGTTATGGCATTTGTGGATTCTGGCGCTGCCATGAACTTAACCCCTTCCCGACCCATGACGCCACGTAGGCGTCATGAAAGTCGGTGCCAATCCGACCCATGACGCCTATGTGGCGTCATGGAAAGATCGCGTCCCTGCAGATCGGGTGAAAGGGTTAACTCCCATTTCACCCGATCTTCAGGGACAGGGGGAGTGGTAGTTTAGCCCAGGGGGGGTGGCTTCACCCCCCCCCCGTAGATCGCTCTGATTGGCAGTTTCACTTTCAACAGCCAATCAGAGCGGTTTGTAATATTTCACCTATTATAACTGGTGAAATATTACAATCCAGCCATGGCCGATGCTGCAATATCATCAGCCATGGCTGGAAACACTAATGTGCCCCCACCCCACCGATCGCCCCCCCAGCCCTCCGATCTGTCCGGTACACTGCCCCGCTCCCCTCCGTCCTCCTGTCCGCGCCCCCCCCCCCCGTGCTCTTGTCCGCTCACCCCCGTGCTCCAATCACCCCCCGTGCTCCAATCACCCCCCCTGCACTCCGATCCACCCCCCCCGTGCTCCGTTCCACCCCCCAGTGCTCCGTTCCACCCCCCCGTGCTCCGTTCCACTCCTCCCGCGTTCCGATCCACCCCCCCATGCTCCGATACCCCCCCCCCTGTGCTCCCCCCCCCCCACCCCATCATACTTACCGATCCTGCCGGGGACCTTCCGTCTTCTCCCTGGGCGCCGCCATCTTCCAAAATGGCGGGCGCGTGCGCAGTGCGCCCGCCGAATCTGCCTGCCGGCAGATTCGTTCAAAGTGCATTTTGACCACTGAGATATAAACTATCACAGTGATCAAAATAAAAAAATAATAAATGACACCCCCCCTTTGTCACCCCCATAGGTAGGGACAATAAAAAAAATAAAGATTTTTTTTTTTCCACTAATGTTAGAATAGGACTAGCGTTAGGGTTAGGGCTAGGGTTAGGGGTAGGGTTAGGGTTAGGGGTAGGGTTAGGGCTAGGGTTAGGGTTTCGGTATGTGCACACGTATTCTGGTCCTCTGCAGATTTTTCCGCTGCGGATTTGATAAATCCGCAGTGCTAAACCGCTGCGAATTTATGGCGGATTTACCGTGTTTTTTCTGCGCATTTCACTGCGGTTTTACAACTGCGATTTTCTATTAGAGCAGTTGTAAAACCGCTGCGGAATCCGCACAAAGAAGTGACATGCTGCAGAATGTAAACCGCTGCGTTTCCGTGCAGTTTTTCCGCAGCATGTGTACAGCGATTTTTGTTTCCCATAGGTTTACATTGAACTGTAAACTCATGGGAAGCTGCTGCGGATCCGCAGCGTTTTCCGCAGCGTGTGCACATACCTTTAGAATTAGGCTATGTGCACACGGTGCGGATTTGGCTGCGGATCCGCAGCGGATTGGCCGCTGCGGATTCGCAGCAGTGTTCCATCAGATTTACAGTATCATGTAAACCTATGGAAAACCAAATCCGCTGTGCCCATGGTGCGGAAAATACCGCGCGGAAACGCTGCGTTGTATTTTCCGCAGCATGTCAATTCTTTGTGCGGATTCTGCAGCGTTTTACACCTGTTCCTCAATAGGAATCCGCAGGTGAAATCCGCACAAAAAACACTGGAAATCCGCGGAAAATCCGCAGGTAAAACGCAGTGCCTTTTACCCGCGGATTTTTCAAAAATGATGCTGAAAAATCTCACACGAATCCGCAACGTGGGCACATAGCCTTAGGGTTGGAATTAGGGTTGTGGTTAGGGGTGTGATTAGGGTTATGGCTACAGTTGGGATTAGGGTTAGGGGTGTGTTGGGGTTAGGGTTGTGATTAGGGTTATGGCTACAGTTGGGATTAGGGTTAGGGGTGTGTTGGGGTTAGTGTTGGAGGTAGAATTGAGGGGTTTCCACTGTTTAGGCACATCAGGGGTCTCCAAACGCAACATGGCGCCACCATTGATTCCAGCCAATCTTGTATTCAAAAAGTCAAATGGCGCTCCCTCAATTCCTAGCCCCGACGTGTGCCCAAACAGTGGTTTACCCCCACACATGGGGTATCAGCGTACTCAGGATAAACTGCGCAACAATTACTGGGGTCCAATTTCTCCTGTTAACCTTGTGAAAATAAAAAAATGCTTGCTAAAACATCATTTTTGAGGAAAGAAAAATGATTTTTTATTTTCACGGCTCTGCGTTGTAAACGTCTGTGAAGCACTTGGTGGTTCAAAGTGCTCACCACATATCTAGATAAGTTCCTTCGGGGGTCTAGTTTCTAAAATGGGGTCACTTGTGGGGGGTTTCTACTGTTTAGGCACACCAGGGGCTCTGCAAACGCAACGTCACGCCCGCAGACCATTCCATCAAAGTCTGCATTTCAAAAGTCACTACTTCCCTTCTGAGCCCCGACGTGTGCCCAAACAGTGGTTTACCCCCACACATGGGGTATCAGCGTACTCAGGAGAAACTGGACAACAACTATTGGGGTCCAATTTCTCCTGTAACCCTTGGGAAAATAAAAAATTCTGGGCTAAATAATTATTTTTGATGAAAGAAAACGTATTTATTATTTTCACGGCTCTGCATTATAAACTTCTGTGAAGCACTTGGGGGTTTAAAGTGCTCACCACACATCTAGATAAGTTCCTTTCAGGGTCTAGTTTCCAAAATGGGGTCACTTGTGGGGGGTTTCTACTGTTTAGCCACATCAGGGGCTCTGCAAACGCAACGTGACGCCCGCAGAGCATTCCATCAAAGTCTGCATTTCAAAACGTCACTACTTCACTTCCGAGCCCCGGCATTTGCCCAAACAGTAGTTTACCCCCACATATGGGGTATCAGCGTACTCAGGAGAAACTGGACAACAACTTTTGGGGTGAAATTTCTCCTGTTACCCTTGGGAAAATAAAAAATTGCAGGCTACAAAATCATTTTTGAGAAAATAATTTTTTTATTTTTTTTTCATGGCTCTGCGTTATAAACTTCTGTGAAGCACTTGGGGGTTCAAAGTCCTCACCACACATCTAGATTAGTTCCTTTGGGGGTCTAGTTTCCAAAATGGGGTCATTTGTGGGGGATCTCCAATGTTTAGGCATACAGGGGCTCTCCAAACGTGACATGGTGTCCGCTAATGATTGGAGCTAATTTTCCATTTAAAAAGCCAAATGGCGTGCCTTCCCTTCCGAGCCCTGCCGTGCGCCCAAACAGTGGTTTACCCCCACATATGGGGTATCATCGTACTCAGGACAAACTGGACAAGAACATTTGGGGTCCAATTTCTCCTATTACCCTTGGCAAAATAGGAAATTCCAGGCTAAAAAATCATTTTTGAGGAAAGAAAAATTATTTTTTATTTTCATGGCTCTGCGTTATAAACTTCTGTGAAGCACCTGGGGGTTTAAAGTGCTCAATATGCATCTAGATAAGTTCCTTGGGGGGTCTAGTTTCCAAAATGGGGTCACTTGTGGGGGAGCTCCAATGCATAGGCACACAGGGGCTCTCCAAACGCGACATGGTGTCCGCTAACAATTAAAGCTAATTTTCCATTCAAAAAGTCAAATGGCGCGCCTTCTCTTCCGAGCCCTGCCGTGTGCCCAAACAGTGGTTTACCCCCACATATGAGGTATCGGCGTACTCGGGAGAAATTGCCCAACAAATTTTATGATCCAATTAATCCTATTGCCCATGTGAAAATGAAAAAATTGAGGCAAAAATAATTTTTTTGTGAAAACAAAGTACTTTTTCATTTTTACAGATCAATTTGTGAAGCACCTGAGGGTTTAAAGTGCTCACTATGCATCTAGATAAGTTCCTTGGGGGGTCTAGTTTCCAAAATGGGGTCACTTGTGGGGGAGCTCCAATGTTTAGGCACACAGGGGCTCTCCAAACGCGACATGGTGTCCGCTAATGATGGAGATAATTTTTCATTCAAAAAGTCAAATGGCGCTCCTTCCCTTCCGAGCCTTACCATGTGCCCAAACAGTGGTTTACCTGTTGTGAGTTCTGTTTTTGGGCTCCCTCTGGTGGTTACTGATGGTACTGGGTGATTTGTGTTCTGCTGTCTCTGGTGTCCACCTGTTCTATTAGGATTTGGGAGTTTCCTATTTAACCGGGCTTTCTTGTCATTTCCCCGCCGGCTATCAAGGTTATCAGAGTGTTTTGTTACCTCAGCTTCTGGCTTCAGTAATCTTCAGGACAAGCTAAGTTTTTGATTTTCTTGTTCCACGTTTTGCTTTATTTTTGTCTTGTCCAGCTTGCATGTAATTGTTTCTTTTCTGCTGGTTGCTCTAGTGGGCTGTAATTGCTCCTCATGTTCCATGAGTTGGAACATGAGTTCAAGTAATTACAGGATGGTTTTTTGAAGGGTTTTTTGCTGACCGCGCAGTTTACTTTTGTATCCTCTGTTATCTAGTTTTAGCGGGCCTCATTTTGCTGAATCTGTTTTCATACTGTGTATGTGCCTTCCTCTCATTTCACCGTCATTATATGTGGGGGGCTGCTATTTCTGTGGGGTATTTCTCTGGAGGCAAGAGAGGTCTGTGTTTCTTCTAATAGGGGAAGTTAGATCTTCGGCTGGTGCGAGACGTCTAGGATCAACGTAGGCACGTTCCCCGGCTATTGTTATTTGTGTGTTCAGGTTTAGGGTCGCGGTCAGCTCAGGTTCCATCACCCTAGAGCTCGTTGGTGCTTGTCCTTTTGTGATTCCCTGCCATTGGAATCATGACAGTATAGCCGACCAAAAATGTTTGGGCTGAAGTAGGAGGAAAAGTAGTCTGAGGAAGTTTTTTTTTTTTTTTTTTTCTCTCCTCTGAGGTTGCTGCCTAGCCTTAATTGCAGCCTGGCTGATTTTTTTTTTCCTTCTCATAATCCTTGAATGGCTCTGACCTTAGCTGTTTATCATGGACGTCCAGAGTTTAGCTTCCAGCTTGAATAATCTTGCTGCTAAGGTTCAAAATATACAAGATTTTGTTGTACATGCTCCTATGTCTGAACCTAGAATTCCTATTCCAGAGTTCTTTGCTGGAGATAGATCTAGTTTTCTGAATTTTAGGAACAATTGCAAGCTGTTCCTTTCTTTGAAATCTCGCTCTTCTGGAGACCCTGCTCAGCAGGTTAAGATTATTATATCTTTCCTGCGGGGTGACCCTCAAAATTGGGCATTTGCATTGGCACCAAGGGATCCTGCGTTGCTTAATGTGGATGCGTTTTTTCTGGCATTGGGTTTGCTCTATGAGGAACCTAACCAGGAGATTCAGGCTGAAAAAGCTTTATTAGCTCTCTCTCAGGGGCAAGATGAAGCAGAAATATATTGTCAAAAATTTCGGAAATGGTCAGTGCTTACTCAGTGGAGTGAGTGCGCCCTGGCTGCAAAGTTCAGAGATGGCCTTTCTGAGGCCATTAAAGATGTTATGGTGGGGTTCCCTGCGCCTACGGGTCTGAATGAGTCTATGACTATGGCTATTCAGATTGATCGGCGTTTACGGGAGCGCAAACCTGTGCACCATTTGGCGGTGTCTTCTGAACAGGCACTTGAGACAATGCAATGTGATAGAGTTCAGTCTAGAAGTGAACGGCAAAACTATAGGCGGAAAAATGGGTTGTGCTTTTATTGTGGTGATTCAGCTCATGTTATATCAGCATGCTCTAAACGCACAAAGAAGGTTGATAACTCTGTTGCCATTAGTACGTTACAGTCTAAGTTCATTCTGTCTGTGACTCTGATTTGCTCATTATCATCCATTTCCGTCGATGCCTATGTAGATTCAGGCGCTGCCCTGAGTCTTATGGATTGGTCATTTGCCAAGCGATGTGGGTTTAGTCTTGAGCCTCTGGAAGTCCCTATTCCTTTGAAGGGAATTGACTCTACACCTTTGGCTATGAATAAACCTCAGTACTGGACACAAGTGACCATGCGTATGACTCCCGTTCATCAGGAGGTGATTCGCTTCCTGGTGTTGTATAATTTACATGATGTTCTAGTACTTGGTCTGCCATGGTTACAAACTCATAATCCAGTCCTTGACTGGAAAACAATGTCTGTGTTAAGCTGGGGATGTCAGGGGGTTCATGATGATGCACCTCCGATTTCTATCGCTTCATCTACTCCTTCTGAGGTTCCTGTATTTTTGTCTGATTATCGGGATGTTTTTGAGGAGCCTAAGCTCAGTTCGCTTCCTCCTCACAGGGATTGCGATTGTGCTATAGATTTAATTCCTGGTAGTAAATTTCCTAAAGGTCGTTTGTTCAATCTGTCAGTGCCAGAGCATGCTGCTATGCGGGATTATGTTAAGGAGTCCTTGGAAAAGGGACATATCCGTCCATCTTCGTCCCCTTTGGGAGCAGGCTTTTTTTTCGTGGCCAAAAAAGATGGGTCCTTGAGGCCTTGTATAGATTATCGTCTTTTGAATAAGATTACCGTAAAATATCAGTATCCTTTGCCTTTGTTGACTGATTTGTTTGCTCGCATTAAAGGGGCTAAATGGTTCACTAAGATTGATCTTCGGGGTGCGTATAATCTTATACGAATAAAGCAAGGTGATGAGTGGAAAACCGCATTTAATACGCCTGAGGGCCATTTTGAGTATTTGGTAATGCCTTTCGGACTTTCTAATGCTCCTTCAGTCTTCCAGTCCTTTATGCACGATATTTTCCGTGAATATCTGGATAAATTTATGATTGTGTATTTGGATGATATTTTGGTTTTTTCTGATGACTGGGAGTCTCATGTTCAGCAGGTCAGGAAGGTGTTTCAGGTCCTGCGGGCTAATTCCTTGTTTGTAAAGGGCTCAAAGTGTCTCTTTGGAGTCCAGAAGATTTCTTTCTTGGGGTATATTTTTTCCCCTTCTACTATTGAGATGGATCCCGTCAAGGTTCGGGCTATTTGTGACTGGACGCAGCCTGCATCTCTTAAGAGTCTGCAGAAGTTCTTGGGCTTTGCTAATTTCTATCGTCGTTTTATAACTAATTTTTCTAGTGTTGTTAAGCCGTTGACGGATTTGACTAAGAAGGGTGCTGATGTTGCTGATTGGTCTCCTGCGGCTGTGGAGGCCTTTCAAGAACTTAAACGCCGGTTTTCTTCTGCTCCTGTGTTGCGTCAGCCTGATGTTTCGCTTCCTTTCCAAGTTGAGGTTGATGCTTCCGAGATTGGAGCGGGGGCGGTTTTGTCACAGAGAAGCTCCCATTGCTCGGTGATGAAGCCATGTGCGTCTTTTCTAGAAAATTTTCGCCCGCTGAGCGGAATTATGATGTGGGTAATCGGGAACTTTTGGCCATGAAGTGGGCATTTGAGGAGTGGCGTCATTGGCTGGAGGGTGCTAGACATCGTGTGGTGGTCTTGACTGATCACAAAAATCTGATTTACCTTGAGTCTGCCAGGCGTCTGAATCCTAGACAGGCTCGTTGGTCACTGTTTTTCTCTCGTTTCAATTTTGTGGTTTCATACCTGCCAGGTTCAAAGAATGTGAAGGCGGATGCTCTTTCTAGGAGTTTTGTGCCTGACTCCCCTGGAAATTCTGAGCCCACTGGTATCCTTAGGGATGGGGTGATTTTGTCGGCCGTCTTCCCGGACTTGCGACGTGCTTTGCAGGAGTTTCAGGCGGGTAAACCTGATCGTTGTCCGCCTGAGAGACTGTTTGTTCCGGATAGTTGGACCAGTAGAGTCATCTCCGAGGTCCATTCTTCTGCGTTGGCAGGTCATCCTGGAATATTTGGTATTAGAGACTTGGTGGCCAGGTCTTTTTGGTGGCCTTCCTTGTCGAGGGATGTGCGTTCTTTTGTGCAGTCTTGTGAGGTTTGTGCTCGGGCTAAGCCTTGCTGTTCTCGAGCCAGTGGATTGTTGTCACCTTTGCCTATCCCGAAGAGGCCTTGGACGCACATTTCCATGGACTTTATTTCGGATCTCCCTGTCTCTCAAAAAATGTCCGTCATCTGGGTTGTGTGTGACCGCTTTTCTAAAATGGTTCATCTTGTACCCTTGCCTAGGTTGCCTTCCTCCTCTGAGTTGGTCCCTCTGTTTTTCCAGAACGTGGTTCGTTTGCATGGGATTCCGGAGAACATCGTTTCTGACAGGGGATCCCAGTTTGTGTCTAGATTTTGGCGGACGTTCTGTGCTAAGATGGGCATTGATTTGTCCTTTTCGTCTGCATTCCATCCTCAGACGAATGGCCAGACGGAGCGAACTAATCAGACCTTGGAAACTTATTTGAGGTGTTTTGTTTCTGCTGATCAGGATGACTGGGTTACCTTTTTGCCGCTGGCCGAGTTTGCCCTTAATAATCGGGCTAGTTCTGCTACCTTGGTTTCTCCTTTCTTTTGTAATTCGGGGTTTCATCCTCGTTTTTCCTCTGGTCAGGTGGAGCCTTCTGATTGTCCTGGAGTGTACATGGTGGTGGATGGGTTGCATCGGATTTGGAGTCATGTGGTGGACAATTTGAAGTTGTCCCAGGAGAAGGCTCAGCAGTTTGCTAATCGCCGTCGCCGCGTGGGTCCTCGACTTCGTGTTGGGGACTTGGTGTGGTTGTCTTCTCGTTTTGTTCCTATGAAGGTTTCTTCTCCTAAGTTCAAGCCTCGGTTCATCGGTCCTTATAGGATCTTGGAAATTCTTAACCCTGTGTCGTTTCGTTTGGATCTCCCGGCATCGTTTGCTATTCATAATGTGTTCCATCGGTCGTTGTTGCGGAGGTATGAGGTACCTGTTGTTCCTTCGCTTGAGCCTCCTGCTCCGGTGCTGGTGGAGGGAGAATTGGAGTATGTTGTGGAGAAGATCTTGGATTCTCGTGTTTCCAGACGGAAACTCCAATATTTGGTCAAGTGGAAGGGTTATGGTCAGGAGGATAACTCTTGGGTGGTTGCCTCTGATGTTCACGCTGATGATTTGGTCCGCGCTTTTCATAGGGCTCATCCTGGTCGCCCTGGTGGTTCTCGTGAGGGTTCGGTGACCCCTCCTCAAGGGGGGGGTACTGTTGTGAGTTCTGTTTTTGGGCTCCCTCTGGTGGTTACTGATGGTACTGGGTGATTTGTGTTCTGCTGTCTCTGGTGTCCACCTGTTCTATTAGGATTTGGGAGTTTCCTATTTAACCGGGCTTTCTTGTCATTTCCCCGCCGGCTATCAAGGTTATCAGAGTGTTTTGTTACCTCAGCTTCTGGCTTCAGTAATCTTCAGGACAAGCTAAGTTTTTGATTTTCTTGTTCCACGTTTTGCTTTATTTTTGTCTTGTCCAGCTTGCATGTAATTGTTTCTTTGCTGCTGGTTGCTCTAGTGGGCTGTAATTGCTCCTCATGTTCCATGAGTTGGAACATGAGTTCAAGTAATTACAGGATGGTTTTTTGAAGGGTTTTTTGCTGACCGCGCAGTTTACTTTTGTATCCTCTGTTATCTAGTTTTAGCGGGCCTCATTTTGCTGAATCTGTTTTCATACTGTGTATGTGCCTTCCTCTCATTTCACCGTCATTATATGTGGGGGGCTGCTATTTCTGTGGGGTATTTCTCTGGAGGCAAGAGAGGTCTGTGTTTCTTCTAATAGGGGAAGTTAGATCTTCGGCTGGTGCGAGACGTCTAGGATCAACGTAGGCACGTTCCCCGGCTATTGTTATTTGTGTGTTCAGGTTTAGGGTCGCGGTCAGCTCAGGTTCCATCACCCTAGAGCTCGTTGGTGCTTGTCCTTTTGTGATTCCCTGCCATTGGAATCATGACATTTACCCCCACATGTGAGGTATTGGTGTACTCAGGAGAAATTGCCCAACAAATTTTAGGATCCATTTTAGCCTGTTGCCCATGTGAAAATGAAAAAATTGAGGCTAAAAGAATTTTTTTGTGAAAAAAAAGTACTTTTTCATTTTTACTGATCAATTTGTGAAGCACCTGAGGGTTTAAAGTGCTCACTATGCATCTAGATAAGTTCCTTGGGGTGTCTAGTTTCCAAAATGGGGTCACTTGTGGTGGAGCTCCAATTTTTAGGCACACGGGGGCTCTCCAAACGTGACATGGTGTCCGCTAAAGAGTGGAGCCAATTTTTCATTCAAAAAGTCAAATGGCGCTCCTTCCCTTCCAAGCCCTGCCGTGCGCCCAAACAGTGGTTTACCCCCAGATATGAGGTATCAGTGTACTCAGGACAAATTGGACAACAACTTTCGTGGTTCAGTTTCTCCTTTTACCATTGGGAAAATAAAAAAAATTGTTGCTAAAAGATAATTTTTGTGACTAAAAAGTTAAATGTTCATTTTTTCCTTCCATGTTGCTTCTGCTGCTGTGAAGTACCTGAAGGGTTAATAAACTTCTTGAATGTGGTTTTGAGTACCTTGAGGGGTGCAGTTTTTAGAATGGTGTCACTTTTGGGTATTTTCAGCCATATAGACCCCTCAAACTGACTTCAAATGTGAGGTGGTCCCTAAAAAAAATGGTTTTGTAAATTTCGTTGTAAAAATGAGAAATCGCTGGTCAAATTTTAACCCTTATAACTTCCTAGCAAAAAAAAATTTTGTTTCCAAAATTGTGCTGATGTAAAGTATACATGTGGGAAATGTTATTTATTAACTATTTTGTGTCACATAACTCTCTGGTTTAACAGAATAAAAATTCAAAATGTGAAAATTGAGAAATTTTCAAAATTTTCACCAAATTTCCGTTTTTATCACAAATAAAACCTAAATTTACCACTAACATGAAGCCCAATATGTCACGAAAAAACAATCTCAGAACCGCTAGGATCCGTTGAAGCGTTCCTGAGTTATTACCTCATAAAGGGACACTGGTCAGAATTGCAAAAAACGGCAAGGTCTTTAAGGTCAAAATAGGCTGGGTCATGAAGGGGTTAATGGACTTAGAATTTGCCAAACGCTGTGGTTTTTCCTTGGAACCTTTGCAGAGTCCTATTCCCTTAAGGGGGATTGATGCTACGTCATTGGCCAAGAATAAACCTCAGTACTGGACACAGTTAACCATGTGCATGGCTCCAGCACATCAGGAAAATATTCGTTTTTTGATGTTGCATAATTTACATGATGTTGTTGTGCTGGGTTTTCCACGGTTACAGGTACATAATCCAGTGCTGGATTGGAGATCTATGTCTGTGACTGGTTGGGGTTGTCAGGGGATACATAGTGATATTCCTTTGATGTCCATTTCCTCGTCCCCTTCTTCTGAAGTTCCTGAGTTTTTGTCGGATTTCCAGGATGTATTTGATGAGCCCAAGTCCAGTTCCCTGCCTCCTCATAGGGACTGCGATTGTGCCATTAATTTGATTCCTGGCTGTAAGTTCCCTAAGGGCCGACTTTTCAATCTGTCTGTGCCAGAGCATGCCGCTATGCGGAGTTATGTAAAGGAGTCCTTGGAGAAAGGGCATATTCGCCCGTCTTCGTCACCGTTGGGAGCGGGATTTTTTTTTTTGCCAAGAAGGATGGCTCCTTGAGACCCCGTATAGATTATCGCCTTCTCAATAAGATCACTGTCAAATTCCAGTATCCGTTACCTTTGCTTTCTGATTTGTTTGCTCGGATTAAAGGTACTGTCACACTAGACGATATCGCTAGCGATCCGTGACGTTGCAGCGTCCTCGCTAGCGATATCGTCCAGTGTGACAGGCAGCAGCGATCAGGCCCCTGCTGGGAGATCGCTGGTCGGGGAAGAAGTCCAGAACTTTATTTCGTCGCTGGACTCCCCGTAGACATCGCTGAATCGGCGTGTGTGACACCGATTCAGCGATGTCTTTGCTGGTAACCAGGGTAAACATCGGGTAACTAAGCGCAGGGCCGCGCTTAGTAACCCGATGTTTACCCTGGTTACCATCCTAAAAGTAAAAAAACAAACATTACATACTTACCTACAGCCGTCTGTCCTCCAGCGCTGTGCTCTGCTCTCCTCCTGCTCTGGCTGTGAGCGTCGGTCAGCCGGAAAGCAGAGCGGTGACGTCACCGCTCTGCTTTCTGGCTGCCCGGAGCTCACAGCCAGACCAGAGAAGCAGAGTGCTGAGGACAGACAGCGGTAGGTAAGTATGTAGCGTTTGTTTTTTTACTTTTTAGGATGGTAACCAGGGTAAACATCGGGTTACTAAGCGCGGCCCTGCGCTTAGTTACCCGATGTTTACCCTGGTTACCGGGGACCTCGGGATCGTTGGTCGCTGGAGAGCTGTCTGTGTGACAGCTCTCCAGCGACCAAACAGCGACGCTGCAGCGATCCGGATCGTTGTCGGTATCGCTGCAGCGTCGCTATGTGTGACGGTACCTTAAGGGTGCTAGTTGGTTTACTAAAATCGACCTCCGAGGGGCGTATAATCTTAAACAAGGTGATGAATGGAAAACAGCATTTAATAAGCCTGAGGGCCATTTTGAATATCTTGTAATGCCATTCGGGCTCTCTAATGCTCCATCGGTATTTCAGTCCTTTATGCATGATATCTTCCGGAATTATCTGGATAAATTTATGATTGTGTATTTGGATGATATTTTGGTTTTCTCCGATGATTGGGAGTCTCATGTGAAGCAGGTTAGGATGGTGTTTCAGGTCCTTCGTACTAATGTGTTGTTTGTGAAGGGGTCTAAGTGCCTCTTTGGAGTTCAGAGGGTTTCTTTTTTGGGTTTCATTTTTTCTCCCTCGGCTATTGAAATGGACCCTGTTAAAGTCCAGGCCATTCATGATTGGACTCAACCTACATCTGTAAAGAGCCTTCAGAAATTTTTGGGCTTTGCCAATTTTTATCGTCGCTTTATTGCTAATTTTTCTAGTGTGGTGAAGCCTCTGACCAATTTGACGAGGAAGGGCGCTGATGTGGTGAATTGGTCCTCTGCGGCTGTTGAGGCCTTTCAGGAGCTTAAACGTCGTTTTACTTCTGCCCCTGTGTTGCGTCAGCCAGATGTTTCTCTCCCTTTTCAGGTTGAGGTTGATGCTTCTGAGATTGGGGCAGGGGCCATTTTGTCTCAGAGAAATTCTGATGGGTCTTTGATGAAACCTTGTGCCTTCTTCTCCAGAAAATTTTCGTCTTCTGAGCGTAATTATAATGTCGGCAATCGGGAGTTGTTGGCTATGAAGTGGGCATTTGAGGACTGGTGGCATTGGCTTGAAGGAGCCAAGCATCGTGTGGTGGTCTTGACTGATCACAAGAATCTGATTTACCTCAAGTCTGCTAAGCGGTTGAATCCTAGACAGGCTCGGTGGTCTTTGTTTTTCTCACGTTTTGATTTTGTGGTCTCGTATATTCCTGGATCTAAGAATGTGAAGGCTGATGCCCTTTCTAGGAGTTTTTTGCCTGATTCTCCGGGAGTTCTTGAGCCGGCTGGGATCCTCAAGGAGGGGGTGATTCTTTCTGCCATCTCCCCTGATTTACGGCGGGTACTTCAGGAGTTTCAGGCTGATAAAACTGACCGCTGTTCTGTGGGGAAATTGTTTGTTCCTGATAGATGGACTAGTAGGGTAATTTCTGAGGTTCATTGTTCGGTGTTGGCTGGTCACCCTGGGATTTTCGGTACCAGAGATTTGGTGGCTAGGTCCTTTTGGTGGCCTTCCTTGTCGCGGGATGTGCGTTCGTTTGTGCAGTCCTGTGGGACCTGTGCTCGGGCTAAGCCTTGCTGTTCCCGTGCCAGCGGGTTGCTTTTGCCTTTGCCTATTCCTGAGAGGCCCTGGACACATATTTCCATGGATTTTATTTCTGATCTTCCTGTTTCTCAGAAGATGTCTGTCATCTGGGTGGTTTGTGACCGGTTTTCTAAGATGGTCCATTTGGTGCCGTTGTCTAAGTTGCCTTCCTCTTCTGATTTGGTTCCATTATTTTTTCAGCATGTGGTTCGTTTGCATGGTATTCCGGAGAATATTGTGTCTGACAGAGGTTCCCAGTTCGTTTCTAGGTTTTGGCGGTCCTTTTGTGCTAGAATGGGCATTGATTTGTATTTTTCTTCTGCATTCCATCCTCAGACAAATGGCCAAACAGAGCGAACCAATCAGACCTTGGAAACCTATTTGAGATGCTTCGTGTCTGCTGATCAGGATGATTGGGTGACCTTTTTGCCGTTGGCTGAGTTTGCCCTTAATAATCGGGCTAGTTCGGCTACCTTGGTTCGCCTTTTTTTTGTAACTTTGGTTTTCATCCTCGTTTTTCTTCAGGGCAGCTTGAGCCTTCTGACTGTCCTGGTGTGGATTCCGTGGTGGACAGGTTGCAGCAAATTTGGACTCATGTGGTGGACAATTTGACGTTGTCTCAGGAGAAGGCTCAGCGTTTTGCTAACCGTCGTCGGTGTGTTGGTCCCCGGCTTCGTGTTGGGGATTTGGTCTGGTTGTCTTCTCGTCATGTTCCTATGAAGGTTTCTTCCCCTAAGTTCAAGCCTCGCTTTATTGGGCCTTATAAGATTTCTGAAATTATCAATCCAGTGTCTTTTCGTTTGGCCCTTCCAGCTTCCTTTTCCATTCATAATGTGTTCCATAGATCCTTGTTGCGGAGATATGTGGTACCTATGGTTCCCTCCATTGATCCTCCTGCTCCGGTGTTGGTTGAGGGGGAATTGGAATATGTGGTAGAGAAGATTTTGGATTCTCGTTTTTCGAGGCGGAAGCTTCAGTATCTGGTCAAGTGGAAGGGTTATGGCCAGGAGGATGATTCTTGGGTTGTTGCCTCCGATGTTCATGCTCCCGATTTGGTTCATGCTTTCCATTTGGCTCGTCCTGATCGGCCTGGGAGCTCCGGTGAGGGTTCGGTGACCCCTCCCCAAGGGGGGGGTACTGTTGTGAGTTCCGTTCTGGAGCTCCCTCCTGTGGTTGCTAATGGTATTTTTGCGAGTTCTGCCCTTGGGCTCCCTCTGGTGGTTTCGAGTGGAACTGCTGCTCCGTTAGGTGGCTGTAGCAGCTGTCTTCACTAATCGCCTTGCCTGGGTTTGTTATTTAAACCTGCTCTGGGCGTTAGTCCATGCCTGCTGTCAATGTTTTTGGTTGGATTTGATTCTTCCCTTGGATTTCTCATATGGCCAGTCCTTGTCTGCAAAAGATAAGTTTTGCTAGTTTTGTTTGTCCATTTGTTTGGACTCTATTGCTTTGCATTTTGTCTCTTTTGTCCAGCTTGTCACTATGTCTTATTCAGGCTAGCTGGAAGCTCTGGGAAAGCAGATTTGCCCCTCCACACCGTGAGTCGGTGTGGAGTTAATTTTTGTAAACTCTGCGTGGATTTTGTAGTTTTTAATACTGACCGCACAGTATCCTTTGCTCTCTGTCTATCTAGTTTAGTATTGGCCTCCCTTTGCTGAAATCTAATTTCATTTCTGTGTTCGTCATTTCCCTCTCCTTTCACAGTCAATATTTGTGGGGGGCTGTCTTTCCTTTTGGGGGTTTCTCTGAGGCAAGATAGCTTTCTATTTCCTTCTTTAGGGGTAGTTATATCTGAGGCTGTGACGAGGTGTCTAGGGAGTGTCAGGAACATCCCACGGCTATTTCTAGTTGTGTTGTTAGGATTAGGGATTGCGGTCAGTAGAGATACCACCTTCTCAGAGCTCGTTCCATGTTGCGTTTTAGCCACCAGGTCATTTCAGTGTGGCCTCTTAACCACCAGGTCATAACAGTCAGGGGGTCTCCAAACACGACAGCCAATTTTGCGCTTAAAAAGTAAAATGGTGCTCCCTCCTTTCTGAGCTCTGCCGTGCGCCCAAACAGTGGTTTACCCCCACATATGGGGCATCAGCGTACTCGGAATAAATTGGACAACAACTTTTGGGGTCCGATTTCTCCTGTTACCCTTGTGAAAATAAAAACTTGGGGGCTAAATATCTTTTTTGTGGAAAAAAAATATAGTTCTTACCGATAACGGTATTTCTCTGAGCCCATGACGGCACAACTGAGAGAGGGGATCCGCCCACCAAGGACAGGAAACCTACAGATAAAAAGGGCGGTACCACTCTCCCGCATCAGTTGTTTACTAGAGAACAATGGGAGACTATGGAACAGCTTATTAGTTTCAATATTAACTTAATTGAGATACCGCGTGACCTGTCAAATAAACTATGGCACTATATTAACGTGCACACCCATGAGTGAAGGGAGGGAATGTACGGGCGCCGTCATGGGCTCAGAGAAATACCGTTATCAGTAAGAACTATATTTTTCTCTGTCGCCCATGACGGCACCACGGAGAGATTTCATAGATTTGTACATTCAGGGAGGGACCACCGCTTCCAGAACCCTTTACCGAAAGTAAGATCCGAAGAGATAAGGTCCAATCTATAGCAGCTTTACATATCTGGTCAATCGAAGCTCCAGCCTTCTCCGCCCAAGAGGCTGCCACTGCTCTCGTTGAGTGAGCCTTGACATCCCCTGGAACAGACATTCCACTTGATGAGTATGATAGGCTGATAGCATCTGTGATCCATCTCGCCAGAGTAGCTTTGGAGGCTTTTTTCCCCTTCCAGGGATCCTGAAAGCACACAAAAAGAGAGGCATCCTCCCTACTCTCTCTGGTGGCTTCTAAGTACAGCATGAAGCATCTCCTGACATCTAGTGTATGCAATGATTCATCCTCCCTATTTTTAGGGTTAAGACAAAAGGAGGGGAGAGATATCTCTTGAGTTCTGTGGAAGCGGGATGCCACCTACTGGAGGCATGCTGGATCTATTTTGAGAGTAACACTATCCTCTAAAAAAACGTGTATAAGGAGGGTTAGCAGATAGTGCCTGTATGTTGCTTATTCTACAAGCAGATGAGAGGGCGATGAGCAGGGATGTTTTGAGGGATAGGAGTTTTAATGGGATATGCTCTAGGGGTTCGAAGGCGGTTTAGACAGGGTTTTAAGGACCGAAAATAAATCCCGTTGAAGGAAACTTTACTGGAAGTGGCCTCGAACTACCTGCTGCCCTGATGAACCTGAAAACCCACCGATTCATAACGTGATGTTTTAAGGGACAGATTCCCAGAGCCAACGGATTACTGAAGCAGCCCGTGTTATCCAGCTCGCGAAGTTTGCTCAAGATGGTGCCGCACATGACCCGTTGCCCACCGGAGCTCCCAGTCTCTTTGCAGCCTGCAGCCTGCCCTAACGCGCGGTTCCCTGCACGCCAGTGCTTCAGGTCATCACACCAGCCGAGGCAGAAGGATCCCAGCTGCCTGAGTCGGACTAATTGGCCCCGGAATCCCACGACGATCTTCCTTCTGGTAAGTGTGTAGGTCTCCCGTCAAGGACAGGAAACCAACTGATGCAGGAGAGTGGTACCGCCCTTTTTATCTGTAGGTTTCCTGTCCTTGGTGGGTGGATCCCCTCTCTCAGTGGTGCCGTCATGGGCAACAGAGAAAAAATATTTTTTATTTTCACGACTCTGCATTATAAACTTCTGTGAAGCAATTGGGCATTCAAAGTTCTCACCACTCATCTATATGAGTTCCTTGGGGGGGTCTAGTTTCCAAAATGGGGTCACTTGTGGGGGGTTTCTACTGTTTAGGTTCATTAGGGGCTCTGCAAACGCAACATAACGCCCGCAGACAATTCTATCAAAGTCTGCATTCCAAAACGGTGCTCCTTCCCTTCCGAGCTCTGCCGTGAGCCCAAACAGTGGTTTACCTCCACATATGGAGTACCAGCATACTGAGGACAAATTGGACAACAACTTTTGGGGTCCAATTTCTCATGTTACCCTTGTGAAAATAAAAACAAAATCTTTTTTGTGGAAAAAAAATTTTTTTATTTTCACGATTCTGCATTATAAACTTCTGTGAAGCACTTGGGCATTCAAAGTTCTCACCACACATCTAAATAAGTTCCTTTGGGGGTCTAGTTTCCAAAATGGGGTCACTTGTGGGGGTTTCTACTATTTAGGCACATCAGGGGCTCTCCAAATGCGACATGGCGTCTGATCTCAATTCCAGCCAATTCTACATTGAAAAAGTAAAACGGCACTCCTCTTCCAAGCTCTGCACTGTGCCCAAACAGTGGTTTACCCCAACATATGGGGTATCGACGTACTCAAGAGAAATTGCACAACAACTTTTGTGGTCTAATTTCTCCTGTTACCCCTGTGAAAATAAAAATTTGGGGGTAAAAAGATCATTTTTGCAGAAAAAAATCGTTGTTTTTTTTATTTTCACGGCTCTACGTTATAAACTTCTGTGAAGCACTTGGGGGTTTAAAGTGCTCACCACACATCTAGATAAGTTCCTTAAGGGGTCTAGTTTCCAAAATGGTGTCACTTGTGGGAGGTTTCCACTGTTTAGGCACATCAGGGGCTCTCTAAACATGACATGGCATCCAATCTCAATTCCAGCCAATTATGCATTGAAAAAGTCAAATGGCACTCCTTCAATTCCAAGCTCTGTGGTGCACCCAAACAGTAGTTTACCCCCACATATGGGGTATCGGCGTATTCAGGAGAAATTGCACTACAAAATTTATGATTTAATTTCTGTTTTTACACTTGTGAAAATAAAAAAAATGGTTCTGAAGTAAAATGTTTGCAAAAAAAAGTTAAATGTTCATTTTTTCCTTCCACATTGTTTCAGTTCCTGTGAAGCACGTAAAGGGTTAATAAACTTCTTGAATGTGGTTTTGAGAACCTTGAGGGGTGTAGTTTTTAGAATGGTGTCACACTTCATTATTTTCTATCATATAGACCCCTCAAAATGACTTCAAATGTGATGTGGTCCCTAAGAAAAAATGGTGTTGTAAAAATGAGAAATTGCTGGTCAACTTTTAACCCTTAAAACTCCCTAACAAAAAAATTGTTGTTTCCAAAATTGTGCTGATGTAAAGTAGACATGTGGGAAATGTTATTTATTAACCATTTTTTGTGACATATCTCTCTGATTTAAGGGCATAAAAATACAAAGTGTGAAAATTGCAAAATTTTAAAAATTTTCACCATATTTCCATTTTTTTCACAAATAATCACAAGTAATATCGAAGAAATGTTACTACTATCATGAAGTACAATATGTCACAAAAAAAACAATCTCTGAGTCAGCGGGATCTGTTAAAGCGGCCCAGAGTTATAACCTCATAAAGTGACAGTGGTCAGAATTGTAAAAATTGGCTCGGTCATTAAGTACCAAATTGGTTCTGTCACTAAGGGGTTAAAATATTAGGCTGTGCGCACACATTGCAGACTGGGTGCGTTTTTATCGTGTTTTTTTTGGGGGGGCCCAAGAAACAGGCTCTCCATGCATGTGTTGTAACTGTCACACAGCCGCGACACATGCAGCTGCGGAGCCGAACTGCTGATTATCGGGAGCGCTCCAGGCATCCGGGTTCCCGAGGCAGCTATTCGGTAAGCGCTATAGATATTCAGATAAGCACTTATCCGAAGCTATTCGATCAACCCGAGTGGTGAGTACTCCTCCAATGGAAGTCTTCACACACAGGCATGGCACACATCTGTGTGAGATGGTTTAGTGAATCCTGCATTGAGCAGTGGGTTGGACATTATGATTCTGGAGATCCTTTACAACTCTAACATTCGATAATTCTATTACAAGAAGGAGACCAGGATGGTGCATTACTGCAAGTTGGTGACATTGCTACAAGATGGGGACCAGGAAAGGGCAGGGGTGGATTAAGGGTAGCCAGGGCCCTGGGCTGTTCAGACACTGTGGGCCCCCCGGTCATGTGACGGGGTCATGCGACGGGGTCATCATATACCTGAACCAGATTATTCCAGAAAAATAGTTGCTGTGTGAAACTATAACCTGTCAAACATCCATTGATCTAGTCAATTTACCCTTCAGTTCAGTATATAGTATACATTGTATAGTGTCAGTGTATAGGTCACACTGACTCACCAGTGACGTCTCTAGGTGAAGTCCTTCATCTTTCATCCAACACAGACTGCCATCACTTCATCCAGCCAGGACTCGTCTCTGCAGGAAATAACACAGTTATCTCGAGCTCCGCTTGCAGGACACATTACTTAATTTTTCCCAACTTCTACATTACACCACATGAAGAAAAAGAGGCAACATAGTGTCACTCTACACAGTAACAGGACCGCCCCCCCCATTTAAAAAAACAGTATACTCAAAAAATAAAATAAACACATCACTTTAGTAATAATATCCCTTAATTAGCCCCTATGGTAATAATAATATCCCCCATCCTGGCCCCGTGTATCTCATTCCTGGCTTCAGCCATATGTTCTCCCATCCTGCCCTCATGAGTATCCATCCTGCCCCATATGATCTCCCCATCCTGCCCCATCAGTCTCCATCGTATCCATCCTGCCCCATGATCCTGCACGATCTGTCTCCAATCCTGCCCCATGTCTTTCATTCTGCCCCATGTCTCCAATCATGCCCCGTATCTACATTCTGCCCATGTCTCCAGTCCTGCCCTCAGTGTGTCCAGCATCTCTGCCCCCAGTGTCCAGTATCTCTGCCTCCAATCTCCAGCATCTCTGCCCCCAATGTGTCCAACATCCTGCCCCCAATGTGTCCAGCATCCTGCCCCCAATGTGTCCAGCATCCTGCCCCCAGTGTGCCCAGCAATCTGCCCCAGTATGTCCAGCATATTGCCCCAGTGTCTCCAGCAATTTGCCCCAGTGTCTCCAGCATTGCCCCCAGTGTGTCCAGCAATCTGCCCCAGTGTGTCCAGCAATCTGCCCCAGTGTGTCCAGCATATTACCCTCAGTGTGTCCGACTCCAGCAATCTGCCCCAGTATGTCCAGCATATTGCCCCAGTGTGTCCAGCAATCTGCCCCAGTGTCTGACTCCAGCATATTGCCAACAGTGTGTCCAGCAATTTGCCCTAGTGTGTCCAGCATATTGCCCACAGACAGTGTCCAGTGTCCCGCATGTCAATAGGTGAAACTGCCGCAGCGCCCGATGCGGGCCCCCTCTGCCCACCGGGCCCATACGCCAGTCAGTGCAGTAATGCCCTGATGGCGGCGGGCAATCTGAGGCCCCTGGGCTACCGCCCAGATTGACCATATTATAATCCGCCGCTGGGAAAGGGACATTACTGCAAGATGAGGATCAGGATGGGGCATTACTACATAAGAGGACCAGGAAGAGGAACATTACTACAAGATGAGGGCATTTGTACAAAATGAGGACCAGGATGGGAACATTACTACAAAGAGAGGATCAGGATGGAGATATTACTCCAAGATGAGGACCAGAACGGGGACATTATTCCAAGATGGGGCATTACTACAAGATGGGGACATTACTGCAAGAAGGGGACCAGGATGGTGCATTACTACGGGATGGGTGACATTATGATAAGATGGGGACATAACTACAATATGGGGATGTAACTACTATATCGGGACATAACTATAATATGGGGACCTGGATGATGATATAACTACAATATAGGGACCAAGATGGGGCATTACTACAAGATGAGGACCAGGATGGGGCATTACTACAAGAAGGGGGCCAGGATGGGGGACATTACTGCAAGATGAGGACTAGGATGGGGCATTACTACAAGAAGACAACCAGGATGGGCGACATTACTACAAGATGAGGACATTTGTACAAGATGGGGATCAGGATGGGAGCATATACTACAAGAAGGGGGTCCAGGATGGGGACATTACTCCAAAATGAGGACCAGTATGAGGCATTACTAAAAGATGGGGACCAGGATTGTGCATTACTACAAGAAGGGGACCAAGATAGGGCATTAATGCAACATGAGGACCAGGATGGGGACATTACTTCAAGATGGGGCTATACTACAAGATGGGGACATTACTATACAAAGGGGACCAGGATGGAGCATTGCTACATTACTACAAGATGGGGACCAGGATGGTGGACATTGCAATAAGATGGGGCATAATTACAATATGGGGACTTGGATGGGGATATAACTACAATATGGGGCTTGGGTGGGAACATAACTACAATATAGGGACAATGATATGGCATTACTACAAGAAGTGGACCAGGATGGGGCATTACTACCAGGATAGGGACATTGTTACAAGATGGGGACCAGGATGGGACATTACTACAAGAAGGAGACCAGGATGGGGGATATTGCTACAAGATGAGGACATTGCTAAAAGATGCTGACCAGGATAGGGACATTACTACAAGATGAGGACCAGGATGGGGCATTACTAGAAAAAGAAAACCAGTATCGGGGACATTACTTCAAGATGAGAACCAGAATGGGGACATTTGTTAGGAAAAGCAATTCAGTACTACAATGGACATAGCGGTCAGAGCACATACAGTGATCTGACAATAACCCAAAATCATAGAACGAGCTCTGAGACGTGGGAACTCTGCAGACCGCAATCCCTAATCCTCTCCAAACAACAGTAGAGGCAGCCGTGGATTGCGCCTAACTCTGCCTATGCAACTCGGCACAGCCTGAGAAACTAACTAGCCTGAAGATAGAAAATAAGCCTACCTTGCCTCAGAGAAATACCCCAAAGGAAAAGGCAGCCCCCCACATATAATGACTGTGAGTTAAGATGAAAAGACAAACGTAGAGATGAAATAGATTCAGCAAAGTGAGGCCCGACTTTCTTAACAGATCGAGGATAGAAAAGGTAACTTTGCGGTCTACACAAAACCCTAAAGAAAACCACGTAAAGGGGGCAAAAAGACCCTCCGTACCTAACTAACGGCACGGAGGTACACCCTTTGCGTCCCAGAGCTTCCAGCAACAAATTAGACAAGCTGGACAGAAAAAATAGCAAACAAAAAAGCAAAGAAGAACTTAGCTATGCAGAGCAGCAGGCCACAGGAAAGATCCAGGGAAAAGCAAGTCCAACACTGGAACATTGACAGGAAGCCAGGATCAAAGCATTAGGTGGAGTTAAGCAGAGAAGCACCTAACGACCTCACCAGATCACCTGAGGGAGGAAACTCAGAAGCCGCAGTACCACTTCCCTCCACCAACAGAAGCTCACAGAGAGAATCAGCCGAAGTACCACTTGTGACCACAGGAGGGAGCTCTGCCACAGAATTCACAACAGTACCCCCCCTTGAGGAGGGGTCACCGAACCCTCACCAGAGCCCCCAGGCCGACCAGGATGAGCCACATGAAAGGCACGAACAAGATCGGGAGCATGGACATCAGAGGCAAAAACCCAGGAATTATCTTCCTGAGCATAACCCTTCCATTTAACCAGATACTGGAGTTTCCGTCTAGAAACACGAGAATCCAAAATCTTCTCCACAATATACTCCAATTCCCCCTCCACCAAAACCGGGGCAGGAGGGTCAACAGATGGAACCATAGGTGCCACGTATCTCCGCAACAATGACCTATGGAATACGTTATGTATGGAAAAAGAATCTGGAAGGGTCAGACGAAAAGACACAGGATTAAGAACCTCAGAAATCCTATACGGACCAATGAAACGAGGTTTAAACTTAGGAGAGGAAACCTTCATAGGAATATGACAAGAAGATAACCAAACCAGATCCCCAACACGAAGTCGGGGACCCACACGGCGTCTGCGATTAGCGAAACGTTGAGCCTTCTCCTGGGACAAGGTCAAATTGTCCACTACATGAGTCCAAATCTGCTGCAACCTGTCCACCACAGTATCCACACCAGGACAGTCCGAAGACTCAACCTGTCCTGAAGAGAAACAAGGATGGAACCCAGAATTGCAGAAAAATGGCGAAACCAAGGTAGCCGAGCTGGCCCGATTATTAAAGGGAACCTGTCACCCCGTTTTTTGAGATTGAGATATAAATACTGTTAAATAGGGCCTGCGCTGTGTGTTACTATAGTGTATGTAGTGTACCCCGATTCCCCACCTATGCTGAGAAATAACTTACCAAAGTCGCCGTTTTCGCCTGTCAATCAGGCTGGTCAGGTCGGGAGGGCGTGTTCACAGCGCTGGTTCTTCCTCAGCTTTACGTTGGTGGCGTAGTGGTGTCCGCATGTTGAGGTGACTAATCCACTGTGGGCACGTGAACAAGCAGCGCGCGATCTGCGCTGTCATCCCTTTCGTCGGTGGGGGCGGCCATCTTCCTGGGGCCGCGTGTGCGCAGATCGAGTGCTCTGCTGCACGGGGCTTCAGGAAAATGGCCGTGGGATGCCGCGCGTGCGCATTAGAGATCACGGCGGCCATTTTCCCAAAGCCGAGTTTGCATCCCGCGGCCATTTTCCTGAAGCCCCGTGCAGCAGAGCACTCGATCTGCGCACGCGCGGCCCCAGGAAGATGGCCGCCCCCACCGACGAAAGGGATGACAGCGCAGATCGCGCGCTGCTTGTTCACGTGCCCACAGTGGATTAGTCACCTCAACATGCGGACACCACTACGACACCAACGTAAAGCTGAGGAAGAACCAGCGCTGTGAACACGCCCTCCCGACCTGACCAGCCTGATTGACAGGCGAAAACGGCGACTTTGGTAAGTTATTTCTCAGCATAGGTGGGGAATCGGGGTACACTACATACACTATAGTAACACACAGCGCAGGCCCTATTTAACAGTATTTATATCGCAATCTCAAAAAACGGGGTGACAGGTTCCCTTTAAGGGCGAACTCACCCAAAGGCAAAAAGGACACCCAGTCATCCTGATCGGCAGAAACAAAGCATCTCAGATATGTTTCCAAGGTCTGATTGGTTCGTTCGGTCTGGCCATTAGTCTGAGGATGGAAAGCCGAGGAAAAAGACAAGTCAATGCCCATCCTACCACAAAAGGCTCGCCAAAACCTTGAAACAAACTGGGAACCTCTGTCAGAAACGATATTCTCTGGAATGCCATGTAAACAAACCACATGCTGGAAGAACAATGGCACCAAATCAGAGGAGGAAGGCAATTTAGACAAGGGTACCAGATGGACCATCTTAGAAAAGCGATCACAGACCACCCAAATGACTGACATCTTTTGAGAAACGGGAAGATCAGAAATAAAATCCATAGAGATATATGTCCAAGGCCTCTTCGGGACCGGCAAGGGCAAAAGCAACCCACTGGCACGAGAACAGCAGGGCTTAGCCCGAGCACAAATCCCACAGGACTGCACAAAAACACGCACATCCCGCGACAGAGACGGCCACCAAAAGGATCTAGCCACCAACTCTCTGGTACCAAAGATTCCAGGATGACCAGCCAACACCGAACCATGAACCTCAGAGATAACTTTATTGGTCCACCTATCAGGGACAAACAGTCTCTCCGCTGGACAACGATCAGGTTTATTAGCCTGAAATATTTGCATCACCCGCCGCAAATCAGGGGAGATGGCAGACACAATTACTCCTTCCTTGAGGATACCCGCCGGCTCAGACAAACCCGGAGAGTCGGGCACAAAACTCCTAGACAGAGCATCCGCCTTCACATATTTAGAGCCCGGAAGGTACGAAATCGCAAAGTCAAAACGGGCAAAAAACAGCGACCAACGAGCCTGTCTAGGATTCAACCGCTTAGCAGACTCAAGATAAGTCAAGTTCTTATGATCAGTCAATACCACCACGCGATGCTTAGCTCCTTCAAGCCAATGACGCCACTCCTCGAATGCCCACTTCATGGCCAGCAACTCTCGGTTGCCCACATCATAATTTCGCTCAGCAGGCGAAAACTTCCAGGAAAAAAAAGCGCATGGTTTCATCACTGAGCAATCAGAACCTCTCTGCGACAAAACAGCCCCTGCTCCAATCTCAGAAGCATCAACCTCGACCTGGAACGGAAGAGAAACATCTGGTTGACACAACACAGGGGCAGAAGAAAAACGACGCTTCAACTCTTGAAAAGCTTCCACAGCAGCAGAAGACCAATTGACCAAATCAGCACCCTTCTTGGTCAAATCGGTCAATGGTTTGGCAATACTAGAAAAATTGCAGATGAAGCGACGATAAAAATTAGCAAAGCCCAGGAACTTTTGCAGACTTTTCAGAGATGTCGGCTGAGTCCAATCATGGATGGCTTGGACCTTAACAGGATCCATCTCCATAGTAGAAGGGGAAAAGATGAACCCCAAAAATGAAACCTTCTGCACACCAAAGAGACACTTTGATCCCTTCACAAACAAAAAATTAGCACGCAGGACCTGAAAAACTGTTCTGACCTGCTTCACATGAGACTCCCAATCATCCGAGAAGATCAAAATGTCATCCAAGTACACAATCAGGAATTTATCCAGGTACTCTCGGAAGATGTCATGCATAAAGGACTGAAACACTGATGGAGCATTGGCAAGTCCGAATGGCATCACTAGATACTCAAAATGACCCTCGGGCGTATTAAATGCAGTTTTCCATTCATCTCCTCGCCTGATTCGCACCAGATTATACGCACCACGAAGATCTATCTTGGTGAACCAACTAGCCCCCTTAATCCGAGCAAACAAATCAGATAACAATGGCAAGGGGTACTGAAATTTAACCGTGATCTTATTTAGAAGGCGGTAATCTATACAAGGTCTCAGCGAACCATCCTTCTTGGCTACAAAAAAGAACCCTGCTCCTAATGGTGATGATGACGGGCGAATATGCCCCTTCTCCAGGGATTCCTTCACATAACTGCGCATAGCGTCGTGCTCAGGCACGGATAAATTAAACAGTCGACCTTTTGGGAATTTACTACCAGGAATCAAATTGATAGCACAATCACAATCCCTATGCGGAGGTAGGGCATCGGACTTGGGCTCATCAAATACATCCCGGTAATCAGACAAGAACTCTGGAACCTCAGAAGGGGTGGATGACGAAATTGACAGAAATGGAACATCACCATGTACCCCCTGACAACCCCAGCTGGACACCGACATGGATTTCCAATCTAATACTGGATTATGGGCTTGTAGCCATGGCAACCCCAACACGACCACATCATGCAGATTATGCAACAACAGAAAGCGAATAATAATAATAATCTTTATTTTTATATAGCGCTAACATATTTCGCAGCGCTTTACAGTTTTGCACACATTATCATCACTGTCCCCGATGGGGCTCACAATCTACATTCCCTATCAGTATGTCTTTGGAATGTGGGAGGAAACCGGAGTGCCCGGAGGAAACCCACGCAAACACGGAGAGAACATACAAACTCTTTGCAGATGTTGTCCATAGTGGGGTTTGAACCCAGGACTCCAGCGCTGCAAGGCTGCAGTGCTAACCACTGCGCCACCGTGCTGCCCAATAATAATAACCTCCTGATGTGCAGGAGCCATGCACATGGTCAGCTGGGTCCAGTATTGAGGCTTATTCTTGGCCAAAGGCGTGGCATCAATTCCTCTCAATGGAATAGGACACTGCAAGGGCTCTAAGAGAAACCCACAACGCTTAGCATACTCCAAGTCCATCAAATTCAGGGCAGCGCCTGAATCCACAAATGCCATGACAGAATACGATGACAAAGAGCAGATCAAGGTAACGGACAGAAGAAATTTTGACTGTACCGTACCAATGGTGGCAGACCTAGCGAACCGCTTAGTGCGCTTAGGACAATCAGAGATAGCATGAGTGGAATCACCACAGTAGAAACACAGCCCATTCAGACGTCTGTGTTCTTGCCGTTTAACTCTGGTCAAAGTCCTATCGCACTGCATAGGCTCAGGTTTAAGCTCAGGTAATACCGCCAAATGGTGCACAGATTTACGCTCACGCAAGCGTCGACCGATCTGAATGGCCAAAGACATAGACTCATTCAAACCAGCAAGCATAGGAAATCCCACCATGACATCCTTAAGGGCTTCAGAGAGACCCTTTCTGAACATAGCTGCCAGCGCAGATTCATTCCATTGAGTGAGCACGGACCACTTTCTACATTTCTGACAATAAACCTCTATCTCATCCTGACCCTGACAAAGAGCCAGCAAATTTTTCTCTGCCTGATCCACTGAATTAGGTTCATCGTACAGCAATCCAAGCGCCAGGAAAAACGCATCGATATTACTCAATGCAGGATCTCCTGGCGCAAGAGAAAATGCCCAGTCCTGAGGGTCGCCGCGCAAAAAAAGAAATAACAATCAAAACCTGTTGAACTGGATCACCAGAGGAGCGAGGTTTCAAGGCCAGAAATAATTTAAAATTATTTTTGAAACTCAGAAACTTAGTTCTATCTCCAAAAAAAAAATCAGGAATAGGAATTCTTGGTTCCAACATAGCTTTCTGATCAATAGTGTCTTGAATCTTTTGTACTCTTGCCGAGAGCTGATCCACAAATGAAGACAGACTTCTAATGTCCATCGCTACACCTGTGTACTGAATCACCCAAATGTCTAGGGGGAAAAAAAAGGCAAAACACAGTGCAAAGAAAAAAAAATGGTCTCAGAACTTCTTTTTTCCCTCTATTGAGAATCATTAGTACTTTTGGCTTCCTGTACTGTTATGAAAGGCAATTCAGCACTACAATGGACATAGCGGTCAGAGCACATACAGTGATCTGACAATAACCCAAAATCATAGAACGAGCTCTGAGACGTGGGAACTCTGCAGACCGCAATCCCTAATCCTCTCCAAACAACACTAGAGGCAGCCGTAGATTGCGCCTAACTCTGCCTATGCAACTCGGCACAGCCTGAGAAACTAACTAGCCTGAAGATAGAAAATAAGCCTACCTTGCCTCAGAGAAATACCCCAAAGGAAAAGGCAGCCCCCCACATATAATGACTGTGAGTTAAGATGAAAAGACAAACGTAGAGATGAAATAGATTCAGCAAAGTGAGGCCCGACTTTCTTAACAGATCGAGGATAGAAAAGGTAACTTTGCGGTCTACACAAAACCCTAAAGAAAACCACGCAAAGGGGGCAAAAAGACCCTCCGTACCGAACTAACGGCACGGAGGTACACCCTTTGCGTCCCAGAGCTTCCAGCAACAAATTAGACAAGCTGGACAGAAAAAATAGCAAACAAAATAGCAAAGAAGAACTTAGCTATGCAGAGCAGCAGGCCACAGGAAAGATCCAGGGAAAAGCAAGTCCAACACTGGAACATTGACAGGAAGCCAGGATCAAAGCATTAGGTGGAGTTAAGTAGAGAAGCACCTAACGACCTCACCAGATCACCTGAGGGAGGAAACTCAGAAGCCGCAGTACCACTTCCCTCCACCAACAGACGCTCACAGAGAGAATCAGCCGAAGTACCACTTGTGACCACAGGAGGGAGCTCTGCCACAGAATTCACAACAGACATTACTCCAAGATGAGGGCCAGGATGGGGGACATTACTACAAGGTGAGGACCAGGATGGAGACATTACTGCAAGAAGAGAACCTGGATGGGGCATTACTAAAAGATGAGGACCAGGATGGGGGACATTACTACAAGAAGGGGACCAGGATGGGGACATAACTAAAATATGGGGGCCTGAATTGGGACACAACTACAATATGGGGCAATAACTACTATATGGGGACATACAGCGGGAACGGAAAGTATTCAGACCCCTTTAATTTTTCACTCTTGTTTCATTGCAGCCATTTGGTAAATTCAAAAAAGTTATTTTTTTTCTCATTAATGTACACTCTGCACCCTATCTTGACAGAAATTTTGAAATTTTTGCAAATTTAATAAAACAGAAAAACTGAAATATCACATGGTCATAAGCATTCAGACCCTTTGCTCAGACACTCATATTTAAGTCACATGCTGTCCATTTCCTTGTGATCCTCCTTGAGATGGTTCTACTCCTTCATTGGAGTCCAGCTGTGTTTAACGCCCAAGGATGGTTTGCACATTAATGACCGGGCCAATTTTTACAATTCTGACCACTGTCGCTTTATGAGGTTATAACTCTGGAATGCTTGCATGGATCCTAGTGATTCTGACATTGTTTTCTCATGACATATTGTACTTCATGTTAATGGTAACATTTCCTCGATATTTCTTGCATTTATTTGTGAAAAAAAATGGAAATTTGGCAAAAATGTTGAAAATTTTGCAATTTTACAACTTTGAATTTTCATGCTCTTAAATCACAGAGATATATCACATAAAATACTTAATAAGTAACATTTTCCACATGTCTACTTTACATCAGCACAATTTTGGAACCAACTTTTTTTTTGTTAGGAAGTTATAAGGGTTAAAATTTGACCAGCAATTGCTAATTTTTACACCATTTTTTTTAGGGACCACATCACATTTGAAGTCACTTTGAGGGGTCTATATGATAGAAAATACCGAAAAGTGACATCATTCTAAAAACTGCACCCCTCAAGGTGCTCAAAACAACATTAAAGAAGTTTATTAACTCTTCAGGTGCTTCACAGGAATTTTTGGAATGTTTAAAAAAAAATGAACATTTAACTTTTTTTCACAAACATTTACTTCAGTTCTAATTTTTTTTATTTTCACCAGGGTAACAGGAGAAATTGGACCCCAAAAGTTGTTGTACAATTTGTCCTGAGTACGCAGATACCACATATGTGGGGGGAAACCACTGTTTGGGCGCACCGCAGAGCTTGGAAGGGAAGGAGCGCCGTTTGACTTTCAATGCAAAATTGGCTGGAATTGAAATAGGACGCCATGTCGTGTTTGGAGAGCCCCTAATGTGCCTAAACAGTGGAAACCTCCCACAAGTGACACCATTTTGGAATGTAGACCCCCTAAGGACCTAAGTAACTTATCTAGATGTGTGGTGACCACTTTGACCCCCCAAGTGCTTCACAGAAGTTTATAATGTAAAGCCGTAAAAATAAAAAATCATATTTTTTTCACAAAAATCATCTTTTGCCCCCAATATTTTATTTTCCCAAGGGTAACAGAAGAAATTGGACCCCAAAAGTTGTTGTGCAATTTGTCCTGAGTACGCAGATACCCCATATGTGGGGGTGGAGCGTCCTGCCAGGGCCGTGGGTTACTCGGTACCGGGTCCGGTCGCTCTTAAAGGGGATGTCACGGTGGCTGCGACCTGGTCCATGGCCCTGAGCATCCAATTAAAGGGGAAGCGTCTTTTAAAAGGAATTGTGGTAAAGTCTGTCATGACGCCACCTGTGGTGTTCGGTCAGTAGGGACCGACGCTGCTTTAAAGGGGTCCTCTGGGGGATGTTGTTGCAGCATTGATGGTAACGCTTCTCACAGGTGAAGCGGAGTCCCCAGGGCTCCCAAGGTGTGTGGCAAGGTGGTGAATGCTGACGAATAAGTGGAGGTAAGTCTTTACCTGGTTTACTGAAGATGTAGTAGTCCACAGTCCAGGGTACTAGGCACAGGTGTCCTAAGGTCCGGCCGGCTCGGAGGCAATGGGAGAATCTTCCCAGTTGAGGTCCGTGAGCCTTTCCACCTTGCGCTGTTATATGAGGTCCCTGCTGCCTGAAGCTTTCTAACAAGGTCTTCGTTCTTTTCCCCTGTCCTGGGACAGGCACCTGCATGACGGGCAGCTTGAGCCATTTTACAGGGATTCTATCATGGCCCGGGCTCTTCAGGTGCTACTGCGTCTCAGGTGTGGTGTGGGCCAATTACATACAGTTCTTGGCCCTCCTGTTCTGCTCTGTGTCTTAGAGTCCCACAAAAGCCTTGGGCTCCCAGTACCCGGCTGCTGCGCACTGGCTCTGGGGGTGTACCATCGCAGTTCCCCTCTGAACCCTTTTTCTCTACTTTGCTCCTTCCTTCTGTAGCTCCACCACATACAACCCTTCGGGTTTTCTCACTCCTTCCAGAGGCTGCAGCTCCCTTGTGGCTGCTAGGCTTCTCTGTCTGCTCTCAGTTCCAGACTTCCTTCTTCTATCTCTCCCTCCTGGAGACTAACTAGCTCCTCCTCCAGGTCAGGATACATATAGCTTAGGAAAGCTCCCCTGAATCCGGGTCCTGAGCTCCCCCTCCTGGACTGGATTTGGAATGTGTTGTATGTGAGTGCCTTACATGGGAAAGAGAACTCCATTGCCTCCAAGCATGATATCACCTTCCCCGAAGGAAAGGCAACATCACTGTAGCAACCAGTTACCTGGGGTGCTACAGAGGTAAACCACTGTTTGGGCGCATGGCAGAACTCGGAAGGGAAGGAGCGCCGTTTGATTTTTCAATGGAAAATTGACTGGAATTGAGCTAAGATGCCATGTCGCGTTTGGAGAGCTCCTGATTTGTCTAAACAGTGGAAACTCCCCACAAATTACACCATTTTGGAAAGTAGACTCCCTAGGGAACTTATCTAGATGTGTGGTGAGCACTTTGAATCCCTAAGTGCTTCACAGAAGTTTATAATGTAGAACCGTAAAAATAAAAAAATCATATTTTTTCACAAAAATGATCTTTTTGCCCCCCATTTTTTTTCCCAAGGGTAATAGGAGAAATTGGACCCCAAAAGTTGTTGTGCAGTTTGTCCTGAGTACGCTGATACCCCATATGTGGGGATAAATCAATTTTTGGGCGCACAGTAGAGCTCAGAAGGGAAGGAGCACCGTTTGACTTTTTCAACGCAGAATTGTCTGGAATTGAGATCAAACACCATGTCGCATTTGGAGAGCCCCTGATGTGCCTAAACAGTGGAAACTCCTCAAATCTATCTCCATCCCTAACCCCAACACACCCCTATCCAGGGCCGGTTTTAGACAAAGTGGGGCCTTAGGCAAAAATTTAAAGTGGGGGCCCCAAATGATAACATTGCACTGTGGCCCCCATAATTAGGGGCCTTATATCGGCCAATGGGTCTGCCACTATTAGCTGTACGCAGGGGCGTTGCTAGGGTCAGAAAAGATTGGGGGCCGAAGACAAAGAGTTGCCCCCAACCCCCTCTTAATTTTTTTCTAACTCTTCAGATAAGGCCGGTTTCACACGTCAGTGTCTCCGGTACGTGAGGTGACAGTTTCCTCACGTACCGGAGACACTGACACACGTAGACACATAAAAATCACTGCATCTGTTCAGATGTCAGTGATTTTTTGCGGACCGTGTCTCCGTGTGCCAAACACGGAGACATGTCAGTGTTCATGGGAGCGCACGTATTACACGGACCCATTAACCCCTTAGTGACAGAGCCAATTTGGTACTTAATGACCGAGCCAATTTTTGCAATTCTGACCACTGTCACTTTATGAGGTTATAACTCTGGAACGCTTCAACGGATCTCGCTGATTCTGAGATTATTCTTTCGTGACATATTGTACTTCATGATAGTGGTAACGTTTCTTCGATATTACTTGAGATTATTTATGAAAAAGATGGAAATATGGTGAAAATTTTTAAAATTTTGCAATTTTCAAACTTTGTATTTTTATGCCCTTAAATCAGAGAGATATGTCATGAAAAATAGTTAATAAATAACATTTCCCACATGTCTACTTTACATCAGCACAATTTTGGAAACAAAATTTTTTTTTGTTAGGGAGTTATAAGGGTTAAAAGTTGACCAGCAATTTCTCATTTTTACAACACCATTTTTTTTTAGGGACCACATCACATTTGAAGTCATTTTGAGGGGTCTATATGATAGAAAATACCCAAGTGTGACACCATTCTAAAAACTACACCCCTCAAGGTTCTCAAAACCACATTCAAGAAGTTTATTAACCCTTTACGTGCTTCACAGGAACTGAAACAATGTGGAAGGAAAAAATGAACATTTAACTTTTTTTTGCAAACATCTTAATTCAGAACCAGTTTTTTTATTTTCACAAGTGTAAAAACAGAAATGTAACCATAAATTTTGTTATGCAATTTCTCCTGAATACGCCAATACCCCATATGTGGGGGTAAACCACTGTTTGGGCGCACCGCAGAGCTTGGAAGTGAAGGAGCTCCGTTTTACTTTTTCAATGTAGAATTGGCTAGAATTGAGATCGGACGCCATGTCACGTTTAGAGAGCCCCTGATGTGCCTAAACAGTGGAAACCCCCCACAAGTGACCCCATTTTGGAAACTAGACCCCTTAAGGAACTTATCTAGATGTGTGGTGAGCACTTTGAACCCCCATGTGCTTCACAGAAGTTTATAATGTAGAGCCGTGAAGAAAAAAAAAAATCACATTTTTTCTACAAAAATGATTTTTTGGCCACAAATTTTTATTTTCACAAGGGTAACAGGAGAAATTAGACCACAAAAGTTGTTGTGCAATTTCTCCTGAGTACGCTGATACCCAATATGTGGGGGTAAACCACTGTTAGGGCGCACTGCAGAGCTTGGAAGAGAAGGAGTGCCGTTTTACTTTTTCAATGTAGAATTGGCTGGAATTGAGATTGGACGCCATGTCGCGTTTGGAGAGCCCCTGATGTGCCTAAACAGTGGAAACCCCCCACAAGTGACACCATTTTGGAAACTAGACCCCTTAAGGAACTTATCTAGATGTGTGGTGAGCACTTTGATCCCCCATGTGCTTCACAGAAGTTTATAACGTAGAGCCACGAAAAAAAAAATCGAATTTTTTCTACAAAAATGATTTTTTGCCCACAAATTTTTATTTTCACAAGGGTAACAGGAGAAATTAGACCACTAAAGTTGTTGTGCAATTTCTCCTGAGTACGTCGATACCCAATATGTGGGGGTAAACCACTGTTTGGGCGCACCGCAGAGCTTGGAAGAGAAAGAGTGCCGTTTTACTTTTTCAATGTGGAATTGGCTGGAATTGAGATTGGACGCCATGTCGCGTTTGGAGAGCCCCTGATGTGCCTAAACTCCGCCCCCTCCTCCCCAGGACATAGATTGGGCAGCGGATGCGTTGAAAAACTACAGCCGCTGCCCACGTTGTGCACAATTTTCACAATGTGCGTCGGTATGTCGGGCCGACGCAAGTGTGAAAGAAGCCTAACCCTAAATTTAGCCCCAACCCTAACCCTAAATTTAGCCCCAACCCTAACCCTAAATTTAGCCCCAACCCTAGCCCTAACCCTAGCCCTAACCCTAACCCTAGCCCTAGCCCTAACCCTAGCCCTAACCCTAACCCTAGCCCTAACCCCAGCCCTAACCCTAGCCCTAACCCTAATTTTAGCCCCAACTGCTGCTCTCCTGCCGGCCAGCAGATGGAGACAGATGGCGGGCGCACTGCGCATGCGCCCACCATTTTCTTTTGCCGGTGGCCAGGAGGAGCAGCAGGAGGATCCAGGGACACAGGTGAGTATGATAGGGTCCCCGAATCCCCCTATTTCTCTGTCCTCTGATGTGCGATCATATCAGAGGACAGAGAATTACACTTTACTTTTTTTTTTTTTTGCGGTCGCCGGTAAACAGTTAATTACCGGCGATCGCAAAACAGGGGTCGGTAAAACCCCCGGCAGCCGAGACCCCAAAGATTCTCCCGGGGCCGGCTGGTGGGCGCACTGCGCATGCGCCCGCCATTTTTAAGATGGCGGCGCCCACCAGGAGCCACGAGGAGCACCGGGGGAGACAGGTAAGTATTGGGGGTCTACCTGGGACCCCTTTTCTCTGTCCTCCGATGTGCGATCACATCGGAGAACAGAGAAATTAAAAAGAGATTGCGTTTTTGGTTTTTTTTGCGATCGCCGGTAAACGGTTAATTACCGGCGATCGCAAATGCAGGGTGGGTAAAAAAAAACCCGAATCATGTTCTCTGGGGTCTCGGCTACCCCCGGCAGCCGAGACCCCGGAGAAAATCCGACTCTGGGGGCGCTATTTACTTTTTCCACAGCGCCGTCAATTAACGGCGCTGTGGTTTAAGTACCCTTAGCGGCCACCGTTGAAAGGCGTATCGGCGGTCGCTAAGGGGTTAAAGTCAATCGGTCCGTGTAAAACACGTACCGCACACGGACGTTGTCCGTGTGCAGTCCGTGTGCCGTGCAGGGGACAGCGCTACATTAAGCGCTGTCCCCCCCACTGGTGCTGAATCCGCGATTCATATCTTCCCTGCAGTAGCGTTTGCTGCAGAGAAAATATGAATAATAGTGTTTAAAATAAAGATCTATGTGTCCCCCGCCCTCCCACCCCCTGTGCTTCCCCCGCTGTTCTGAAAATACTCACCCGCCTCCCTCGTTGGCTGTCGCTGCATATGTAAGCCAAAACCAGGAGGGTGAGAACTACAGAAATAGTGATGTGTTTCTCAGGCTATGTGAACACGTTGCGGATTTTGCTGCGGATCTGCAGCAGTTTTCAATGCGTTTACAGTACCATGTAAACGTCTGGAAAACAAAATCTGCAGTACACATGCTGCGGAAAATACCGCGCGGAAACGCTGCGTTGTATTTTCTGCAGCATGTCAATTTTTTTCAGCGGATTCCGAAGCGTTTTACACCTGCTCCATAATAGGAATCCTGCAGGTGTAAAAACGCTGTTGAAAACTGCACAAAAACCGCGGTAATTCCACGATAAATCTGCAGGTAAAGCTGAGGGGATTTAAAAAGCGCTACAGTTCTGAAATCCAGTCAGAAAACAAACAAGCGCATGCAGGAGATTTCAGAAATCTCCTATGTTTTGCTGGCACTTTATAAAGCAGCTTTTCGCCATGTCCATATGCAGAAGTTTTGCAGCTTTTTCTTCTGCAAATAAGAAGTTTACAGCATTTTACAGCACAAGCAAAAACTGAGATTTTCAGAAATCTCCTGCACACCCTTTTATTTCCCCTGACAGAATTTCACAACTGCAGCCTTTTTTAAATCTGCAGCGTGCACTTTCAGCAATTTTTTTCACCCGTAGAAAGCAATGAAAAAGTTTAAAAAATGCTGCAAATGTTGCAATGTTGTTATTTGCAGCGTTTTTTGTGAATAACACTAACTTTATTAAACATGTACTGTAGACAAAATGCATACTGTAAAAAAAACAAACAGCAAAAGCTCTAAGGGTGTGTGCCCGCAATCAGTAAACGCTGCGGGTCGGCTGCTGTGTACTTGTGCAGCGTCCAACCCGCAGCGGCCAGATGTTACAGTATAGTGGATGGGATTTCAAGAAATTCCATCTCTACTATGCGTGCACTGACACCCGCGCCTGACCTGCGGAGATGGACATGCGGCGCGTCTGCCCAGACCCCAGCATGCCAATTTATCTGGCGTAGACACGAGTCTCCACAAGAGAAATCTCACCCGTGCAATGTATAGGACGCGGTGATTCCGCACAGATCAATGAACACACACGGCATCACCTGTGTTCAAAAGATGGCAGCACTTTGGACGCAGCACATGTCCGCTGCATCCAAGTGCTGCCATTTCCGGATCCTCTGCACATACCCTAAAAAATGGGTGTTTTGAAAGCAGTGTTTTTACTGCCAAGAGAGTAGGCTTTGGCTGCAAAAAAAAAAATGCACCCAAAACGCTGATTCCTATGCACACCTGTACTACATGTGTATGGTTTACCCTTATTATTTCACATGGGAATTCATTTATTTCTATATAATAAATACCCTGATTCAGCAGACAATATTCCTGCATTGTGTCATCCAGACTGTAGTGACAGCAGGTCGCACTTTCAGATTACAAGCAGTGACTGTGGTCAGAGCCAATGGCTGCTGTATGTGACTGTGAAACCTGATCCTACAGCAAACAGCACAGAGCTCTGGGTGCACATGAGTAAATCACAGCACTGAGGGGGTCTCAAGGGGGGTTTGGGAGAGACGCCACTGCTGTACACCCTCTGGGAACTTCATACAGGGGCTGCAGAGGTAGGGGGCCCCCTTTCTAGGTGGGGGCCACAGGCGTCTGCCTGGTCTGCCTGTGCCAAACGCTGGCCCTGCCTATCCCTTATCCCAGCCCTAACCATAACCCTATCCGAAAACCTAACCCTAACACACCCCTAACCCTAATCCCAACCCTAATCCAAACCCTAACTTTAGCCTCAACCCTAACCCTAACTTTAGCCCCAACCCTAACCCTAACTTTATGTCACGGGGCTGCCAAGAGGGACTAAGGCTGGTTACCCGGGCCCCTGCGTTATCCCTCAGACTAGGGGAAACCCTGTCAGTCCCTCTCCCAGAATTTACACTGATGGTGTGCTTGTCTGGGCCGCCAGGCCTGGCCCTAACTCCTGTTTCAGCCCTATGCTGAAACCTCCACCTGCCACCCAGTGAAGAGACCACACACAAATCCCCCACAGAAAGCACAGACAGGGAAAACTAAAAATGCACCATGCCGCAAGCATACGGGAAAATACGATCATGTGCACAGGGCAACACAAATACAAATATAGGAAGGAGAAATATAACAATGGATAATACACCACCAGATTCGATATTTCTACTCCAAAACCACCACTCCAGACAGGAATCACTAGGCACGAGGCACAAGCTATAAATCGGCGATGCCCAAAGTCCAGCAAGACTATTTAAAGGCCATGGGCGTAACCCAACCTCCAACCTGATTACCAACTAAATTAACCCCGAGAAACCTGGATAAAGTCTAGCCAGCACCACTGAGCGTATAGTGGACGTAAATGGAATTACCGCTGTCTGTCGGATGCCCTAGTTTGAATAGCGTCCGACATGACAGTACCCCGCCTTCTACGAGGGACCCCAGGGCCCTCACGACTTATAGGACCCGGCTTGTCTGGATGACGGCGGTGAAACATACTGACCAGCCGGTCCGCATGTTTGTCCGAGGCTGGTACCCAGGACCTCTCCTCCGGCCCATAACCACGCCAGTGTACCAGATACTGTAATGTGCGACGTACTACTCGAGAGTCAACCAACTTGGAGACTTCAAATTCCAAAATTGCCACCCACCAAGACTGGAGGTGGCATCGGCGCCGTGTCCACGGAACCCACCACCTTTTTTAATAAAGATCTGTGAAACACATTGTGTATCTTATATACCGTAGGAAGCTCCAATCGGTAGGCTACCGGGGTTGATGATGGCGGCGACCCTAAATGGACCAATAAACCTTGGACCCAATTTCAAAGATGGTATTTTGAGTTTTATGTTTTTTTGTGGACAACCACACCCAGTCACCCACACTCAGGTCTGGACCTGGTACACGTCTGCGGTCAGCCACACGTTTGTACCTTGCACTCATGCTTAGCAAGCGCTGTTTCACTCTCCTCCAGATGGATGACAGTTGTGCTCCTAGCTGGTCCTCCTCCGAAACGCCAGCAGAGCCCCCCTGACGAAGAGTAAAAAATTGAGGATGGTGCCCGTAAAAACAAAAGAACGGGGACACCCCAGACGATTCCTGGCAGTGATTATTTATGGCAAACTCAGCCAAAGGAAGGAACGTCGACCACTCCTCCTGGTTGTCAGAAACAAAGCAGCGTAAATACTGCTCCAAATTTTGGTTCATACGCTCGGTCTGACCATTTGACTGAGGATAAAACGCCGAAGAATGCGACAACTTGATCCCCAACCGTAAGCAAAATGCCTTCCAAAATTTTTCCACAAACTGAGTACCCCTATCAGACACGATGTCAGATGGGACCCCGTGAAGTCTGACCACCTCCTGCACAAATACTTGAGCCAGAGTCTTAGCATTAGGCGACGAAGGCAAGGACACAAAGTGCGACATCTTTGAGAACCGATCAACAACCACCAAAATGACCGTGTTCCCAGCTGAGGAGGGCAAATCTGTGATAAAATCCATGGAGATCTCCGTCCATGGTCTACTGGGTACCCCGAGAGGACAAAGTGTGCCAGCAGGACGGGAATGGGGCGTCTTAGCCCTAGCGCACGTGGTGCATGCTGACACATACGAGACCACGTCCTGTCGGATTTTAGGCCACCAAAACCAACGCAACACCAACTCCAAGGTACCCCTCACCCCCGGATGTGTTGTGAATTCTGCGGCAGAGCTCCCTCCTGTGGTCACAAGTGGTACTTCGGCTGATTCTCTCTGTGAGCTTCCGTTGGTGGAGGAGAGTGGTACTGCGGCTTCTGAGTTTCCTTCCTCAGGTGATGTGGTGAAGTCGTTAGGTGCTGCTCTATTTAACTCCACCTGGTGCTTTGATCCTGGCCTCCAGTCAATGTTCTAGTATTGGACCTGTTTCCTCCTGGATTGTTCCTGTGGCCTGCTGCTCTGCATAGCTAAGTTCCGCTTTTGCTATTTTGTTTGCTGTTTTTTCTGTCCAGCTTGCTTATTTGTTTTCTCGTGCTTGCTGGAAGCTCTGGGACGCAGAGGGTGTACCTCCGTGCCGTTAGTTCGGTACGGAGGCTCTTTTTGCCCCCTTTGCATGGTTGTTTGTAGGGTTTTGTGTTGACCGCAAAGTTACCTTTCCTATCCTCGCTCTGTTCAGAAAGTCGGGCCTCACTTTGCTAAATCTATTTCATCTCTACGTTTGTCTTTTCATCTTAACTCACAGTCATTATATGTGGGGGCTGCCTTTTCCTTTGGGGTATTTCTCTGAGGCAAGGTAGGCTTATTTTCCATCTTCAGGCTAGCTAGTTTCTCAGGCTGTGCCGAGTTGCATAGGGAGCGTTAGGCGCAATCCACGGCTGCCTCTAGTGTGGTTGGAGAGGATTAGGGATTGCGGTCAGCAGAGTTCCCACGTCTCAGAGCTCGTTCTATGTTTTTGGGTTATTGTCAGGTCACTGTATGTGCTCTGACCTCTATGTCCATTGTGGTACTGAATTACCAGATCATAACAGTACTGGAGGCCAAAAGTACTAATGATTCCCAATAGAGGGAAAAAAGAAGTTCTGAGACCATTTTTTTTTCTTTGCACTGTGTTTTGCCTTTTTTTTCCCCTAGACATTTGGGTGGTTCAGGACACAGGTGTGGACATGGACATTCAGGGTCTGTGCTCTTCAATGGATAATCTCGTTATAAATGTACAAAAGATTCAAGATTTGGTGGTTCAGAATCCTATGTTAGAACCAAGAATTCCTATTCCTGATTTGTTTTATGGTGATAGAGCCAAGTTTGTGAATTTCAAAAATAATTGCAAACTGTTTCTGGCCTTGAAACCTCGCTCCTCTGGTGACCCAGTTCAACAAGTGAGAATTATTATTTCTTTTTTGCGTGGCGACCCTCAAGACTGGGCATTTTCCCTTGCGCCAGGAGATCCTGCATTAAGTAATAGTGATGCGTTTTTCCTGGCGCTCGGATTGCTGTACGATGAGCCTAATTCAGTGGATCAGGCAGAGAAAAATTTGCTGGCTCTGTGTCAGGGTCAGGATGAGGTAGAGATATATTGTCAGAAATTTAGAAAGTGGTCCGTACTCACTCAATGGAATGAAGGTGCGCTCGCAGCTATTTTCAGAAAGGGTCTCTCTGAAGCCCTTAAAGATGTCATGGTGGGATTTCCTATGCCTGCTGGTCTGAATGAGTCTATGTCTTTGGCCATTCAGATCGGTCGACGCTTGCGTGAGCGTAAATTTGTGTACCATTTGGCGGTATTATCTGAGCATAAACCTGAGCCTATGCAGTGCGATAGGACTTTGACCAGAGTTGAACAGCAAGAACACAGACGTCTGAATGGGCTGTGTTTCTACTGTGGTGATTCCACTCATGCTATCTCTGATTGTCCTAAGCGCACTAAGCGGTTCGCTAGGTCTGCCACCATTGGTACGGTACAGTCAAAATTTCTTTTGTCCGTTACCTTGATCTGCTCTTTGTCATCTTATTCTGTCATGGCATTTGTGGATTCAGGCGCTGCCCTGAATTTGATGGACTTGGAGTATGCTAGGCGTTGTGGGTTTTTCTTGGAGCCCTTGCAGTGTCCTATTCCATTGAGAGGAATTGATGCTACGCCTTTGGCCAAGAATAAGCCTCAGTACTGGACCCAGCTGACCATGTGCATGGCTCCTGCACATCAGGAGGTTATTCGCTTTCTGGTGTTGCATAATTTGCATGATGTGGTCGTGTTGGGGTTGCCATGGCTACAAGTCCATAATCCAGTATTAGATTGGAAATCCATGTCGGTGTCCAGCTGGGGTTGTCAGGGGGTACATGGTGATGTCCCATTTCTGTCTATTTCGTCATCCACCCCTTCTGAGATTCCAGAGTTTTTGTCTGATTACCGGGATGTATTTGATGAGCCTAAGTCCGATACCCTACCTCCGCATAGGGATTGTGATTGTGCTATCGATTTGATTCCTGGTAGTAAATTCCCAAAGGGTCGACTGTTTAATTTATCTGTGCCTGAGCACGCCGCTATGCTGAGTTACGTGAAGGAGTCCTTGGAGAAGGGGCATATTCGCCCGTCATCGTCGCCATTAGGAGCAGGGTTCTTTTTTGTAGCCAAGAAGGATGATTCGCTGAGACCTTGTATAGATTACCGCCTTCTAAATAAGATCACGGTTAAATTTCAGTACCCCTTGCCGTTGTTATCTGATTTGTTTGCTCGGATTAAGGGGGCTAGTTGGTTCACCAAGATAGATCTTCGTGGTGCGTATAATCTTGTGCGTATTAAGCGAGGCGATGAATGGAAAACTACATTTAATACGCCCGAGGGCCATTTTGAGTATCTAGTAATGCCATTCGGACTTGCCAATGCTCCATCAGTGTTTCAGTCCTTTATGCATGACATCTTCCGAGAGTACCTGGATAAATTCCTGATTGTGTACTTGGATGACATTTTGATCTTCTCGGATGATTGGGAGTCTCATGTGAAGCAGGTCAGAACGGTGTTTCAGGTCCTGCGTGCTAATTCTTTGTTTGTGAAGGGATCAAAGTGTCTCTTTGGTGTTCAGAAGGTTTCATTTTTGGGGTTCATCTTTTCCCCTTCTACTATCGAGATGGACCCTGTTAAGGTCCAAGCCATCCATGATTGGACTCAGCCGACATCTCTGAAAAGTCTGCAAAAGTTCCTGGACTTTGCTAATTTTTATCGTCGCTTCATCTGCAATTTTTCTAGTATTGCTAAACCATTGACCGATTTGACCAAGAAGGGTGCTGATGTGGTCAATTGGTCTTCTGCTGCTGTGGAAGCTTTTCAAGAGTTGAAGCGTCGTTTTTCTTCTGGCCCTGTGTTGTGTCAACCAGATGTTTCGCTTCCATTCCAGGTCGAGGTTGATGCTTCTGAGATTGGAGCAGGGGCTGTTTTGTCGCAGAGAAGTTCGGATTGCTCGGTGATGAAACCATGCGCCTTCTTTTCCAGGAAGTTTTCGCCTGCTGAGCGAAATTATGATGTTGGCAATCGAGAGTTGCTGGCCATGAAGTGGGCATTCGAGGAGTGGCGTCATTGGCTTGAAGGAGCTAAGCATCGCGTGGTGGTCTTGACTGATCATAAGAACTTGACTTATCTCGAGTCTGCCAAGCGGTTGAATCCTAGACAGGCTCGTTGGTCGCTGTTTTTTGCCCGCTTTGACTTTGTGATTTCGTACCTTCCGGGCTCTAAAAATGTGAAGGCGGATGCTCTGTCTAGGAGTTTTGTGCCCGACTCTCCGGGTTTATCTGAGCCGGCGGGTATTCTCAAAGAGGGAGTAATTGTGTCTGCCATCTCCCCTGATTTGCGGCGGGTGCTGCAAAAATTTCAGGCTAATAAACCTGATCGTTGCCCAGCGGAGAAACTGTTTGTCCCTGATAGGTGGACGAATAAAGTTATCTCTGAGGTTCATTGTTCGGTGTTGGCTGGTCATCCTGGAATCTTTGGTACCAGAGAGTTAGTGGCTAGATCCTTTTGGTGGCCATCTCTGTCGCGGGATGTGCGTTCTTTTGTGCAGTCCTGTGGGATTTGTGCTCTGGCTAAGCCCTGCTGTTCTCGTGCCAGTGGGTTGCTTTTGCCCTTGCCGGTCCCGAAGAGGCCTTGGACACATATCTCTATGGATTTTATTTCAGATCTTCCGTCTCTCAAAAGATGTCAGTCATTTGGGTGGTCTGTGATCGCTTCTCTAAGATGGTCCATTTGGTACCCTTGTCTAAATTACCTTCCTCCTCTGATTTGGTGCCATTGTTCTTCCAGCATGTGGTTCGTTTACATGGCATTCCAGAGAATATCGTTTCTGACAGAGGTTCCCAGTTTGTTTCGAGGTTTCGGCGAGCCTTTTGTGCTAGGATGGGCATTGACTTGTCTTTTTCCTCGGCTTTCCATCCTCAGACTAATGGCCAGACCGAATGAACCAATCAGACCGTGGAAACATATCTGAGATGCTTTGTTTCTGCTGATCAGGATGACTGGGTGTCCTTTTTGCCTTTGGCTGAGTTCGCCCTTAATAATCGGGCCAGCTCGGCTACCTTGGTTTCGCCGTTTTTCTGCAACTCTGGGTTCTATCCTCGTTTCTCTTCAGGGCAGGTGGAGTCTTCGGACTGTCCTGGTGTGGATACTGTGGTGGACAGGTTGCAGCAGATTTGGACTCATGTAGTGGACAATTTGACCTTGTCCCAGGAGAAGGCTCAACGTTTCGCTAATCGCAGACGCTGTGTGGGTCCCCGACTTCGTGTTGGGGATTTGGTTTGGTTATCTTCTCGTCATATTCCTATGAAGGTTTCCTCTCCTAAGTTTAAACCTCGTTTCATTGGTCCGTATAGGATTTCTGAGGTTCTTAATCCTGTGTCTTTTCGTCTGACCCTTCCAGATTCTTTTTCCATTCATAACGTATTCCATAGGTCATTGTTGCGGAGATACGTGGCACCTATGGTTCCATCTGTTGATCCTCCTGCCCCGGTTTTGGTGGAGGGGGAGTTGGAGTATATTGTGGAGAAGATGTTGGATTCTCGTGTTTCTAGACGGAAACTCCAGTATCTGGTTAAGTGGAAGGGTTATGCTCAGGAAGATAATTCCTGGGTCTTTGCCTCTGATGTCCATGCTCCCGATCTTGTTCGTGCCTTTCATATGGCTCATCCTGGTCGTCCTGGGGGCTCTGGTGAGGGTTTGGTGACCCCTCCTCAAGGGGGGGTACTGTTGTGAATTCTGTGGCAGAGCTCCCTCCTGTGGTCACAAGTGGTACTTCGGCTGATTCTCTCTGTGAGCTTCCGTTGGTGGAGGAGAGTGGTACTGCGGCTTCTGAGTTTCCTTCCTCAGGTGATGTGGTGAAGTCGTTAGGTGCTGTTCTATTTAACTCCACCTGGTGCTTTGATCCTGGCCTCCAGTCAATGTTCTAGTATTGGACCTGTTTCCTCCTGGATCGTTCCTGTGGCCTGCTGCTCTGCATAGCTAAGTTCCGCTTTTGCTATTTTGTTTGCTGTTTTTTTCTGTCCAGCTTGCTTATTTGTTTTCTCGTGCTTGCTGGAAGCTCTGGGACGCAGAGGGTGTACCTCCGTGCCGTTAGTTCGGTACGGAGGGTCTTTTTGCCCCCTTTGCGTGGTTGTTTGTAGGGTTTTGTGTTGACCGCAAAGTTACCTTTCCTATCCTCGCTCTGTTCAGAAAGTCGGGCCTCACTTTGCTAAATCTATTTCATCTCTACGTTTGTCTTTTCATCTTAACTCACAGTCATTATATGTGGGGGCTGCCTTTTCCTTTGGGGTATTTCTCTGAGGCAAGGTAGGCTTATTTTCTATCTTCAGGCTAGCTAGTTTCTCAGGCTGTGCCGAGTTGCATAGGGAGCGTTAGGCGCAATCCACGGCTGCCTCTAGTGTGGTTGGAGAGGATTAGGGATTGCGGTCAGCAGAGTTCCCACGTCTCAGAGCTCGTTCTATGTTTTTGGGTTATTGTCAGGTCACTGTATGTGCTCTGACTTCTATGTCCATTGTGGTACTGAATTACCAGATCATAACACGGATGGCCGGCCAGAACAGCATAATGATGCTTACCCAACACCTTTAGGCGAAGATGGAGCGGTACAAATTATTTGTTAATGGGAAGCCCTGGTGGTACCTCCTCCTGAGCCTCGGCAATCTCAGCCTCAACCTCGGTCGTGAGAGCCGAGACCACTACACCCTTTTGGAGGATAGGTACCCGATCTTCCCGGTAGCCAACAACTCCCTGTTGCCGATATCGTAATTACGTTCGGCGGACGACAGTTTCTTGGAGAAGTAGGCGCATGGACGCAACTCGCCCAATGATGAGCCTTGTGATAACACCGCCCCCACTCCAACCTCAGACGCATCGACTTCCACGATAAACGGTTTCGATACGTCTGGTTGCACTAGAATGGGGGCCGAAGCAAAACTGTTCTTCAGAAACTCGAATGCGCGCACAGCAGCCTCAGACCAGATGGAGAGATTGGTACCTTTTTTTGTCATGTCAGTGAGCGGTTTAGCAATGGTAGAAAAATCTTTGATAAACTTTCTATAATAGTTAGAAAACCCAAGGAATCGCTGAAGCGTTTTTAGGTTATCAGGCCGTTCCCAACGCAGCACCGCTTGCACCTTAGCGGCGTCCATTTTAAAACCTGAAGCGGACACAATATAACCCAAGAAAGGCAGCTCCTGAACCATAAATACACACTTCTGAAGTTTTGCATAAAGCTTATTCTCTCGGAGTAGCTGTAACACCTGCCTAACATGCTCTAAATGAGTATCACGGTCGCATGAATAAATGAGAATGTCATATAGGTACACAACAATTAATTTCCGCAGGACATGAGAGAACACATAATTTATGAAATGTTGAAATACAACAGGCGCGTTTGTCAACCCAAATGGCATCACTAGATTCTCAAAATGACCCTCAGGGGTATTAACAGCCGTCTTCCACTCATCCCCTTGACGAACTCTTATGAGGTTGTACGCCTCCTTGAGGTCAAGCTTCGAGAACCACTTAGCACCAGCCACCTGGTTGAACAAATTAGGTATCAATGGCATCGGGTATGGATCACGAACCGTAATCTGGTTTAACTCCCTGAAATCCAGACACGGGCGTAATCCGCCATCTTTCTTTTTAATGAAAAAAAACCCCGCTGCCACAGGTGAAGGTGAAGGCCTGATATGCCCTTTGCTCAGACTTTCAGCAATGTAGTCTTTTAGGGCTTTCCTCTCAGGACCAGAAATGTTAAACATCCTAGCTTTTGGCAATTTGGCCCCCGGCTTTAACCTAATTGTACAGTCATAGGGTCGATGTGGTGGCAATTCTGAGCAACCCTTCTCAGAGAACACATCCGCGAAATCCAGCAGTGACTCAGGAATGCTAGGAGACACAGCGGACACACATGTGGCCAGGCAATTCTCCTGGCAGAATCCGCTCCACTGAATTATGTCCTGAGTTTTCCAGTCAATCACCGGGTTGTGCATAGACAACCATGGAAAACCCAGAACCATTTGTGCAGGTAGATTACTGAGCACCCTACATGTAACCTGTTCCGAATGTAGGACCCCAATGTGAAGATTTACCTCAGCCACAAACTCAGTAATCTCCCCCTGTGGGAGAGGAGCGGCATTGATGGTGACCACCCGAATAGGATGAGGCAGTTTTTCGATCCTAAAACCAGCTGTGCACGCAAACTCCTCATCAATGAGATTAGTGGCGGAACCACTATCCACAAAAACAGTGATAGACAGCTCTCTGCCAGCTATCATAACTTTCGCACGTAGCATACATTGAGAGACCACCATAGAGGATATGCATAAGTTCAGATTGGCCTCCTCCACACCCTCTAAGCTTAGAAGTTTTCCGCCATTGCGCTTTTCTTCAATAACAGAGGACAAGCATTAACATAATGACCATTTTTTCTACAGCAAAAACAGGCTTCCTGCTTCCTGAGAAGAGGGGCTCGACGCTTAACATGTGCTCACCTGCAGCAACCTCATGTGCACCTACGGCCTCCCCCATAGGCGGCATCTCTAGCGCCCCCTGACGCAAACGGCGATCAATGCGGACAACTAGACTCATAGCAGACTCTAGAGAAGTAGGAGTCTAATACATCAGAAGGGCTTGTTTAACCCTTCCTGAAACCCCATGAACAAACTGACTCCGCAGCGCGAGGTCATTCCATTGTGTATCCACCGCCCAGCGGCGAAATTCAGAACAGTAATCCTCCGTCATTCGCCCCCCTGCCGGAGAGCGCGTATTTTAGATTCTGCTAAAGCCATTCTGTCAGGATCATCATATATGAGTCCAAGAGCAGAAAAAAAAACTCTCCACTGTGTTAAATGCAGCAGAATCAGATGGCAAAGAAAATGCCCACGCTTGGGGGTCCCCATTCAGTAATGACAACACCAAGCCCACACGCTGAGCCTCATTACCTGAGGCGATCGGGCGCATACGAAAGTATAATTTGCAAGCTTCACGAAAAATAACAAATTTACTGCGTTCCCCAGCAAACTTTTCAGGTAAAGGGATCTTTGGCTCTGCAACTCTTCCTGCAGTTTCGGCTTGCACATTAGACACTACTAGACCCTGTTGTTGAACCGCCCCCTTCAACTCAGTGACCTGTAAGGACAGTGCCTCCAACTGACGGGTTATGGAAATTATGGGATCCATGGAATGCAAAATTTTTTTGGGCCGATTATAATGTCACGGGGCTGCCAAGACAGACTAAGGCTGGTTACCCAGGCCCCTACATTATCCCTCAGACTAGGGGAAACCCTGTCTGTCCCTCTCCCAGAATTTACACTGATGGTGTGCTTGTCTGGGCCGCCAGGCCTGGACCTAACTCCTGTTTCAGCCCTATGCTGAAACCACCACCCACCACCCAGTGAAGAGACCACACACCAATCCCCCACAGAAAGCACAGACAGGGAAAACTAAAAACGCACCACGCCGCAAGCACACGGGAAAATACGATAATGTGCACAGGGCAACACAAATACAAATATAGGAAGGAGAAATATAACATGGATAATATACCACCAGATTCGATATTTCTACTCCAAAACCACCACTCCAGACCGGAATCACTAGGCACGAGGCACAAGCTATAATCGGCGACGCCCAAAGTCCAGCAAGACTATTTAAAGGCCATGGGCGTAACCCAACCTCCAACCTGATTACCAACTAAATTAACCCCGAGAAACCTGGATAAAGTCTAGCCAGCGCCACTGAGCGTATAGTGGACGTAAATGGAATTACCGCTGTCTGTCGGACGCCCTAGTGTAAATAGCATCTGACATGACACTTTAGCCCTAACCATAACCCTTTTTTTATTTTATTTTTCCCTAACTAACAGGGTGATAAAGGGGGGTTTGATTTACTATTTATAGCGGGTTTTTATGTTTGGCAGCTGTCACATGCTAAAAGATGCTTTTTATTGCAAAAAATAATTTCACCCATTTTGAGAGCTATAATTTTTCCATAGTTTGGCCCACCAAGTCATGTGAGATCTTGTTTTTTGAGCGACGAATTGACGTTTTTATTGGTACCATTTCCGGGCACATGACATTTTTTGATCGCTTTTTATTATGATTTTTGGGAGGCAGAATGAACAAAAACCAGCAATTCATGAATTTCTTTGGGGGGGCGTTTATACCGTTCAGCGTGTGGTAAAATTGATAAAGCAGTTTTATTCTGCGGGTTATTATGATTACAGCGATACCTCATTTATATCTTTTTTTATGTTTTGTCACTTCTATACAATAAAAACTATTTTATATAAAAAATAATTATTTTGGCATCGCTGCATAGCCCCCTCCCTGCGCGATACTTCTCTATGCCTCTGCCGGCCCCGAAACGCTGCGATCTTTTTGGATCATAGACATGCAAAGAGAATAGAGTAATACATCCACCAAGGAATAATTTTATCACAAAATGTTATTATAATTAAAACAAAAAAGGCGCTTACATATTACTGGCATATTTCCTAGTGACAGAATTATAGCAAGGGAAAACAGGTGCAGCAAAAGTACAACACCACTACTCAAGTGCAAGTGGAAAATATATTTTTGTTTCCATACACGTCAATATAAAGTGACAGTGCAGTAATGGGTCCAATCCACATAAAAAAACAAGTGACAGTGCAATAATGGATCTGAATATGAAAGAGAGGAAGAAGGAAATGAAAGCGAAGAGGATGAAAAAGAAGCTAAACTACATCCATGCAGAGGTGACCAATTCTCTAGGTATACATGGATAATAGATGTAGAAATAACCGATCCTTGAATGTAAAAAAGTTGTCAGTCAGTATAAATCGCAACAAATCCAACACCAACTCACGCATGTCAGCATCCAGGTTGCTTGATTCCAGATAAAATTGTACAGCTCTGATGCCATCCACGAGTCATATACTTGTGTAGGTCTCCTTGTTTTTGAGTTGCTTGAAGGCTTCTCTTTCATACCTCTCCACTGGCCAAATAACCATGTTTTCCCCTTGTCTGCCAGTTTAATAACCACACCATCTAATCTTCTCAATTCATCCAAAGCTATGCATTGTTGGAATGTGAAATTATCTTTCCTCCTTCTGTTTTTAATCATTTTAAAATCCTTCACCACCATCTTCGTTAAAAATTTCCACTTGCGGGCACACAGACAAGGGAGGAAACGTGGCAGATCTGGATAAAATTTGGGGAGGAGAAGTACCTGTAGCGCCAGAGATGGATTCATGTTCCAATTCCTCTAACATATCAATCGCCTCCTGTTCAGAAATTTCTCCCATCATTGACCCAGAGGGCTTAGAATGGAGTTTTTTTTTTTAAACCGATTTCCGAGAGAAAAATTGTAAATCTTTTAACGCTGTGAAAAAATTGAAGTTATTGCATGGAGAGAAAGACAGGCCAAATTCCAATACTTGTTTTTTGGCTTCTGTTAAGATATGCGATACCCGGCTCCCTCGCTGCTTCTTCTCCTCGCCGCAGCTTCTCCTGTATGAGCATTCACGTGGTGCCGCCCATTACAGTGATGAATATGCGGCTCCACCTCCCAGATCCTTCGGGCGCGGAGGATCTGCACTTCTGATTCTATGTTTGAGGGGCAGGCTGTGGACCTTGGGGAGAGGTTTAAAGCGCGTGGGTATAGTGGTCATTCGATTAGGAAGGGCTACCTAAGAGCAAAAAGGTCTAAGAGAAATGACTTACTGGTGGAAGGAAAAAAGGAGAATAGAAGGAAAAAAGGAGAGTGGGATGGGCAACCAAGGTTTGTGTCCACGTACAATCACAGATGGGATCTGATGAGGTCTGTCATTAGAACAAAGCTCTTTTTAGAAAGAATTTCCAAAAAAACTCACAAAAAAATCACAAAAGATCATCGTGAAAATAAAACTGAGTGAAATGCTATGTGCGACAAATTAATCCTCACCAGAGGAACATATTGTGCAAAATGCAAGCAAAAAAAACCATGAGTACAAAGTGCTATGTGCAGATGCAATAGAGATGCCAGTTTACTTACAATAAGTCAGGAGAATGTTCCCAGGCTGCCAGCGGCTAGGTAATGTGCACATGATGATCTTTTGTGATTTTTTGTGAGTTTTTTTGGAAATTCTTTTATGATATTGATGCATATATTTATATATCACTGGTACACACTGGCTTTTATATTTATACATTTTTTATTTACCCCTGGTGTGCATACGTGATAGACGGCCATCTTACCCTGTGGTATATTATGAGGATTTGGCTTGCCCTACTATTTGCGGCTTGATTTGTGCACATTTTTCTTGGAATATATCTATTTACATATATATTTTTATAAAATTTTTTAAATGTTTGTCACTATTGCTATGAAATAAATAAAAATTGATTTTTATACTATAATCATTCCCTGTCACGTTCTCATTGGTTCGGGATTTTTGTGTTGAGAGCTTTGTTCTCTTCTTTTTAGTGGTTTTCCACTATAACTGTGGCACATGTGATGACCCATTGATTATATTGGAACTTTTATTTTGATCTTTTAATTTGTCTATCATCTAGGTGTCGCCACTGTGTCTTTTACTGAGATCTGTCATTAATAAACACTGGTCTGTCTTAATGACGGATCCAGTGTTGTGTAAACACCTGTCGGACCGGCCTCTGATGACAGCACGCAGAAGTGCTAATATACGTGACATGGTGGTACATAGCCACTATGTTGCAAAAACCCCTAGTCTTTTTGGGGAGGGACAGCAGAGAAATGGTTTCTTTCCGTGTGGAAGTTGTCTGGCGTGTAAAAATCTGGTGAGGTCCACATCGTTCACGTCATCGGGTGGGAAAAACTTTCAGATAAGGGAGCACATTACATGCAGCTCTACCTATGTGGTATACTATGCAGTATGCACGTGCAATTTGATTTATGTTGGATTAACTTCACGCGAATTGCGTATACGCGTTTGTGAACACGTGCGTGACATTATGGGAGCCCGAGACGTGGACAATTTGAAACCTATACCCAGACATTTTCGCTTACACCATCAATGTAATCCCAAGCATTTAAGGATATGGGGGATTAACAAGGTGCGTGCTGGCATCAGACGAGGTGATTTGAAGCGTAGATTGGCACAATGCGAATGTAGATGGATAACTTTATTAAATACCATTTCTACATTAGGGCTCAATGAACATCTCAGTTTCAGTTCCTTTTTATAATTATTTGTCTCCATTTTATTATTGTTTTTTTTATCTTTTTCTGTGTTGTGTGTTGTATTTTTTTACTAATTATGTGTTTATGTCTGTTTATTACTCCATATGTAGTTTTCTATATGCCCTCCATCGCATATGTGCTAATATATAGAGTCTTCCAGATAGGATTTGTGGATCAGTACGGCACTGTCTCTGATTAAAGCACTATCATCAGGTTTCTTCATCAGGACTAAGCAAATGATCGAAAAATGGAATATCTTCTGGTTGGAAATATGAAGAGGATTTTTCTTCACATTTGGATTATATATATATATATCATATCTGTATTTTAATATTTATATTATATTTTGATATATGATTTTCACTTTTTCTTTTGTGTCACTCATTTTGCCTTGGGTGTAATTATATGTATCAGATATAAGTATATTGGGGGCTATGATAAATATTAGCCTTGTTCCGGTATATATATTTAATAGTGGATATTGTCATGTTCACACTTGTACTGCACCATATATGTATATGTTTGGAACGGTTGTTTTCGTTCCGGACTCTCTTAATACGTTTGGGTGTCGGAATATTTCCCTTTACTTTCACATTCACTTTGGGATAAAAATGGTACTTTATCATTTTACATATGTTCCCCTTTGTATTATGCATCTATAGTATGCTGTTAGGTGGAGAAATTCCATAGAGATGGACGGTGTTCCTTCTCAGTGTTTATATTACCTGTTTGGTGCCTAGTGCGCATGTCTATCATGGTCAGTGTCGGGGCATTGTGGGAGGCGCCCTTTAGTGACGTTTGTGGTCCAGTGGCGTCATACGCACGTGACTATTTTTACGGTTCTGCATTATAAACTTCTGTGAAGCACTTGGTGGGTCAAAGTGCTCACCACACCTCTAGATAAGTTCCTTAGGGGGTCTACTTTCCAAAATGGTGTCACTTGTGGGGGGTTTCAATGTTTAGGCACATCAGTGGCTCTCCAAACGTAACATGGCGTCCCATCTCAATTCCAGTCAATTTTGCATTGAAAAGTCAAATGGCGCTCCTTCGCTTCCGAGCTCTGTAATGCGCCCAAACAGTGGTTTACCCCACATATGGGGTATTGGCGTACTCAGGACAAATTTTACAACAACTTTTGGGGTCCATTTTCTCCTGTTACCCTTGGTAAAATAAAACAAATTGGAGCTGAAGTAAATTTTTCGTGAAAAAAAGTTAAATGTTAATTTTTATTTAAACATTCCAAAAATTCCTGTGAAACACCTGAAGGGTTAATAAACTTCTTGAATGTGGTTTTCAGCACCTTGAGGGGTGCAGTTTTTAGAATGGTGTCACACTTGGGTCTTTTAACCCGGTATCTTCCTTTTCTCTGGATCTCCAGAAAATTCTGATTAGGGCCTGTGATAACGGCTTAATTACCAAACAGGTCTTGGAGGGCCTGACAGTCAGGTCCCCTAAGATCTCAACTTTCTACTTACTGCCTAAAATCCACAAGAATGCCCTCGACCCTCCGGGACGTCCTATAGTGTCAGGAATTGGCAGTCTATGTAATCCTATATGCCAATTCATAGACTTTTACTTGAAACCACTCGTAGAAACTCTTCCATCCTATGTACGCGACACTACGGATGCTCTGACGAGGGTCGACGGCATTCTTGTGGATCACGATACGTTATTAGTAACGGCGGATGTAGAAAGTCTCTATACCTGCATTGACCATCAACATGGTATCGAGGCCGTCCGCCTCTTTCTCGGGGCGTCCGACCGGGCCGGCCCTTTTTGTGAGTTTATCCTCGAGCTGCTGCACTACGTCCTTACCCACAATTTTTTTGTTTTTAAGGATTTATTCTATCTTCAGATGCGCGGCACAGCCATGGGCGCGGCCTGCGCGCCCTCGTATGCAAATCTCTTCCTTGGCTCATGGGAGAGATTTCTGTTTGGCGACGAGGGCCCGCGGGCCGCCTCCCATGTGCTGTGCTGGCATCGTTATATAGATGATGTTTTTTTCTTGTGGGACGGGACGGTGCGGCAGCTCGGGGAATTCATGGAGACGCTTAATCAAAACACTCTGAACATCCGTTTAACATACACCTATAATATCAAGAAGGTGGATTTTCTGGATGTTACTTTTGAGGTAGATCAAACTGGTCGCATTCAGACAGATGTATACCGTAAACCAACATCTGTCAATGCACTTATTCACGCCTCCTCAGCTCACAATCCATCTACCATTAGGGCTGTTCCGGTCGGTCAGTTCCTGAGGATGAGGCGGATTTGCTCGTCCGATGCAGGATTTGAAAATCAAGCTGCAGATCTTAAATCACGCTTTTCTGTACGCGGCTATTCTAATAGATGCATTAAACGTGGTTATCAACGAGCTAGGGCCACTCCGCGTAGTGATCTGCTACGACCTCCTAGGACGAGAAAGGGGTTTCCTAATAATGGCCCGATCAGATATATCTCCACGTACAATCACGAATGGGAGGAGATGCGAAACATTTTGAAAAAACACTGGCCCATCTTAGGTGTCGAATCCTCTTTAGAAGAATCATTAGGGACGGGTCCATCCATGACGGCCAGGCGGTCTAAGAACTTAAAAGATCTCCTGACGAGTAGTCATTATGTTCCATCTCGAGTAAATCCGTTTGGATCCGTAGGTCCGAACGCTGGTTCCATACCTTGCGGTCACTGTCTTGCCTGCACGAATGTCCTGCGCTGCACTACTTTTTGTTCTTCCGACGGTAAAAGAAAGTTCGATATTAGACATCGTATCTCGTGTGGTAATACCAATATTATTTATTATGCCACTTGTGGCTGTGCAAAAATTTACGTCGGTTTGACTTCTAGAGAACTTAGGAAACGGGTGCGTGAGCATGTGCGGGACATTCGTGCAGCCAAGACAGTGACTGATGTCTCCCTCCTCAAAACAATCCCACGCCATTTTAGGCAGTTTCACGGATGTGACCCCTCATCATTTATGGTGCGGGGCATTGATATGATCCATTTGGGGATTAGAGGGGGTGACTACAAAAAGACACTAGCGCAGGTCGAAGCTAAGTGGATAGTGACCCTAGACACTATGACCCCTAGAGGTCTAAATGAGTCACTTTCCTTTTCCTCCTTTTTGTGAATCTGTTTCATTTATATTTTCTGATGTTATTCCAAAATTAGTTACATATGATTTAGAGTCATCTTTTTTTGTCCTTTATACCCTTGGGTTTGGGTGTGTGGTTTGTTGTTGTTTTTAAATTTTTGTTTTTAATACTGTGGTTATTTGTCTTATGATTTCTCATTTTATTTTTCTTCTTTTTGATTTGTCATCTGTTCTAAGCAGGACTTTATAATCTGGCCAAGAGCATCTGTTGTGAACTTGTCAGTGATGGAATCATTTCTTACCCCCGGAGCATGACAACAAAGGGACCGGGGACCATTTAGGACGCAGCGATGTGCACCGGATTGGATCACACTGAAACTTACCTGTTGCTGCTGTGTTACTATGATTAATTATGTGCACATCGCTTACACACTATCTTACTTTTTGTTGTCCCCTGTTCCCTATATGTATTCATCTGTTTGTGCATGTTCTGTGGGTATGTATTTACCATTGGTGTCGCAGTGGGGGTGCGCGTGCGGGTCGCGGTCCCGTCTCCGGGCTTTGCGGCGGTGCGTCTTTGTCCTCGTCTGTGCGGGGGGGGATTGCTCCTCCTCCCCCCTCGCGCGTGACGACGCTGACGCTCTGCCTCACTGGCCGGGAGTATGGGATCCGCGAAGCGCATGCGCCGCCTACCTCACTTGCGATTGGCCGGCCGGATATCACATGCCGGTTCAGAGTTCAATTTAAGGTCCTGTTTGGGCAAAGCACTGTATCCCCTTGATAAAGCGGGTTGTTCTACCCGCGAAACGCGCGTCGGGGCACGCACACCCGGTCCAGTACCTCCACACCCTGGCCCTTGGTAAGCATTCCACCCCCAATGGCTTCTTTTTGATACATTTATATTGTTATTACTCTTGGGGTGTATGGGGATGCTGCCTATATGCAGCATGGACATTGCACTTGCACCTTAACGCTATATATGTAACCTGCGTTGCATTTTTCGGTTAGGCATTTAGTGTGGAGCCCTGTGTTCCCCTATGGTGCTTCCTCCTGCTATTTTGTGTATTACTTGATGTTGTATTTTAATGGTATTAATAAATTTTGTTGAGTTTTAATTGGTACCTGATTGCTCTTTTTCCTCCTGATGTATAATATCATTTTGCCTTGGGTGTAATTATATGTATCAGATATAAGTATATTGGGGGCTATGATAAATATTAGCCTTGTTCCGGTATATATATTTAATAGTGGATATTGTCATGTTCACACTTGTACTGCACCATATATGTATATGTTTGGAACGGTTGTTTTCGTTCCGGACTCTCTTAATACGTTTGGGTGTCGGAATATTTCCCTTTACTTTCACATTCACTTTGGGATAAAAATGGTACTTTATCATTTTACATATGTTCCCCTTTGTATTATGCATCTATAGTATGCTGTTAGGTGGAGAAATTCCATAGAGATGGACGGTGTTCCTTCTCAGTGTTTATATTACCTGTTTGGTGCCTAGTGCGCATGTCTATCATGGTCAGTGTCGGGGCATTGTGGGAGGCGCCCTTTAGTGACGTTTGTGGTCCAGTGGCGTCATACGCACGTGACTATTTTTACGGTTCTGCATTATAAACTTCTGTGAAGCACTTGGTGGGTCAAAGTGCTCACCACACCTCTAGATAAGTTCCTTAGGGGGTCTACTTTCCAAAATGGTGTCACTTGTGGGGGGTTTCAATGTTTAGGCACATCAGTGGCTCTCCAAACGTAACATGGCGTCCCATCTCAATTCCAGTCAATTTTGCATTGAAAAGTCAAATGGCGCTCCTTCGCTTCCGAGCTCTGTAATGCGCCCAAACAGTGGTTTACCCCACATATGGGGTATTGGCGTACTCAGGACAAATTTTACAACAACTTTTGGGGTCCATTTTCTCCTGTTACCCTTGGTAAAATAAAACAAATTGGAGCTGAAGTAAATTTTTCGTGAAAAAAAGTTAAATGTTAATTTTTATTTAAACATTCCAAAAATTCCTGTGAAACACCTGAAGGGTTAATAAACTTCTTGAATGTGGTTTTCAGCACCTTGAGGGGTGCAGTTTTTAGAATGGTGTCACACTTGGGTTGGGTATTTTCTATCACATAGACCCCTCAAAATGACTTCAAATGAGATGTGGTCCCTAAAAAAAATGGTGTTGTAAAAATGAGAAATTGCTGATCAAGTTTTAACCCTTATAACTCCCTAACTAAAAACAATTTTGGTTCCAAAATTGTGCTGATGTTAAGTAGACATGTGGGAAATGTTACTTATTAAGTATTTTGTGTGACATATCTCTGTGATTTAATTGCATAAAAATTCAAAGTTGGAAAATTGCGAAATTTTCAACATTTTCGCCAAATTTCTGTTTTTTTCACAAATAAACGCAGGTAATATCAAAGAAATTTTACCACTATCATGAAGTACAATATATAATGAGAAAATAATGTCAGAATCACTGGGATCTGTTGAAGCGTTTCAGAGTTATAACCTCATAAAGGGACAGTGGTCAGAATTGTAAAAATTGGCCTGGTCATTAACGTGCAAACCACCCTTGGGGGTAACGGGGTTAAAACCCATCCTGCATGATAATATACAGTAGGTGAATCTAATGAAAATTTAGAGTCCCTGTGGGTGGAGATAAGGGGAGGAGAAAAATAGAAAATTGCTGATAGGGGTTTGTTATAAGTCTCCAAAAATAATGGAAGCAACGGAGAATATCTGTCACTTCGATAACGGCGATAAGGGCAGGACGGCGTACTGGGACCCGCACCTGTCCCTGCCACTATAATGGGGCCCTGGCTTTCTCTTATCTCAGGGGTACCTATGATGGTTAGGAGGCCTGAGCCGCCAGCGTATCCCTGTCTCCTGTGCAGGCCCTATCAGTGGCCCCCTTCCCCCCCCCCAGGGAGGTGGACTGCACCAGTGTATAAATACAACAATAAACAGGGTATACAGACAAGGTAACTATAAAGTCTCAAACTCACCAAATGCTCACACAACCACAGAGGAAACACAGAGATGGGAAGAGAAGGAAAAAAACTAGGAAGGAAAGCAGGTTTAACATGCAACCAAGAACAGCAGACACCAATCTCTGTAAATAAACCTCCAAGCTCCAACACTACGCTCTTTCAACCTCCAAGCCAGGCAGCAGAACTGATCACTGACAATAGCTGTAGTCAAGGCTGGGTCTAAATAGAGGAGGAGATTACCAAATCCACTTCAGCTGAGAGACCCAGCTCATAGCAACTCAGCAACAAGGTTAACTCCTGCACTGCTGGCACAAAGCAGCCAGGTCAGAATACAGGAGAAGAGCTTCTGTTCACTGTGTGTGAATGAGGCCCAGAGCGCTGCGGTTCTCTGGAACCTCTCTGTCGCAGTAGCCCCGTGACAATATCCTCATAAAGCAAATAGATGAAGCTGCAACTCAAGGAGAAGTCATTATTATGGGGGACTTCAACTACCCTGAAATACATTGGGGAACAGAATCCTGCAGTTCTAGTAAAGGTAATCAGTTTTTGACAACTATGAGAGACAATTGCCTTTCACAACTGGTTCAGGACCCAACAAGGGGGGCACTGCTAGACCTAATATTAACCAACAGGCCAGACCGCATATCAAATATAAGGGTTGGGGGTCACTTGGGTAATAGTGATCACAAAATAATATGTTTTCCATAATAACAGTGTCTGTACCACAGGACTGGCGTATAGCAAATGGGGTGCCAATATTCAAAAAGGGGACAAAAACTGAACTAAGAAATTATAGGCCAGTAAGCTTAACCTCTCATGTGGGTAAAATACTGAAGGGTATTCTAAGAGATACTAAGCATATATAGGATGTGATGCAGTGACCCCTGTTACAGGTAGGGGCGCTGCATGATCTCCCTAGAATATGCATGGAGGCGTATTGAGGCCATAGGAATGCATGGCAATCGCAGGCATAATGGTGGTAATGAGTTAAAATCCGGCAGTATTGTGAATGGCTGGTATGTGTGTCGCAAAGGAAAACACTCTGCACTGTCAGCCTGAAGTAAGGATGTTCTGGGACCTGTAGTCCTACAAGTAAATTGTGTTGTTTAAAAAGGGAAGCTGGCAGAGCTAGTTATGCGAGATGGGCGGGTCGAACTAGCCACACACACTCCCATCTAGGGGAGTGGTTACAGCCATATACTGTAATGTGACTGAGGTCTGGTCACATGAGCTCTGAGTATGGTCCTGGAAGCCTATGTGTTGGGAGTGCTATCTGTTATGAACTGGTGGCCTAGGAGCAGCATGAGACGTACTCTGGAGAAGGTGGTACCTGTACTGACCGCAGACCCTGAACTTAGCACCGCAACTAGAAGTAGCCGTGGGATGTACCTAACACTCCCTAGACACCTCGACACAGCCTAAGGACTAACTTCCCCTAAAGATAGAAACGGGAAAACTATCTTGCCTCAGAGAAAATCCCCAAAGGATACACAGCCCCCCACAAATATTGACTGTGAGAGGAGAGGGAAATGACATACGCAGACTGAAATCAGGATTTAGCAAAGGAGGCCTTTCTAGCTAAAAAGAAAGAATAGGACAGAGTACTATGCGGTCAGTATTAAAACACTAGAAAATATCCACCACAGAAAATACAAAATCTCCACATCTGACTAAAGACATGGAGGGTATAACTGCATCTCCAGAGATACAGCTTGGCTGAAAAAATCCTTACACAGACCAAGCTGGACAAGACAAAACATGAAAAAGCACTGAACTATAAGGTCCACAGCATGTGGACAGCAAAAACAAAGCCAGAACTTATCTTTGATGAAAAGAACAGCAAAACAGGAGAGACCAGGTAGGGATGTGAATCCTCCAAAAACAATGGACAACTGGCACTGACTAAAGGATCAAGCAAGACTAAATAGCCCAGTCCAAATTGCAACAAGTGGACACACCTGATAAATGCTGCGATCCAAATACAGCAGCACTACGACTCATAACCACTGGAGGGAGCCCAAGAGCAGAATTCACAACAGTACCCCTCCTTGAGGAGGGGTCACTGAACCCTCACCAGAGCCCCCAGGCCGATCAGGACGAGTCAAATGAAAGGCACAAACCAAATCGTCAGCATGAACATCAGAGGCAACAACCCAAGAATTATCCTCCTGGCCATAACCCTTCCATTTGACAAGATACTGAAGCTTCCGCCTCGAAAAACGAGAATCCAAAATCGTCTCAACCACATACTCCAACTCCCCATCAATCAACACCGGGGCCGGAGGATCAACAGAGGGAACAACGGGCACCACATATTTCCGCAACAAAGATCTATGGAAAACATTATGGATGGAAAAAGAGGCTGGAAGGGCCAAACGAAAAGACACTGGATTGATAATCTCAGAAATCCTATAAGGACCAATAAACCGAGGCTTGAATTTAGGAATTTAAGAAACCTTCATAGGAACATGACGGAAGACAACCAGACCAAATCCCCAACCCGAAGCCGGGAACCAACACACCGACGACGGTTAGCAAAACGCTGAGCCTCCTCCTGAGACAACACCAAATTGTCCACCACATGAGCCCAAATTTGCTGCAACCTGTCAACCACAGAATCCACACCAGGACAATCAGAAGGCTCAACCTGCCCTGAAGAAAAACGAGGATGAAAACCAAAATTACAAAAAAAAGGCGAAACCAAGGTAGCAGAAATAGCCCGATTATTTAGGGCAAACTCGGCCAATGGCAAAAAAGCCACCCAATCATCCTGATCAGCAGAGACAAAGCATCTCAAATAAGTTTCCAAAGTCTGATTAGTTCGCTCGGTTTGGCCATTTGCCTGAGGATGAAATGCGGAGGAAAAAGACAAATCAATGCCCAGCCTAGCACAAAAGGCCCGCCAAAACCTAGAAACAAACTGGGAACCTCTATCGGACACAATATTCTCCGGAATGCCATGCAAACAAACCACATGCAGAAAAAACAACGGAACCAAATCTGAAGAGGAAGGCAATTTAGGCAAAGGTACCAAATGAACCATCTTAGAAAACCGGTCACAAACCACCTAGATAACCGACATTCTCTGGGAAACCGGAAGATCTGAAATAAAATCCATAGAAATATGCGTCCAAGGTCTCTCAGGGACCAGCAAAGGCAGAAGCAACCCACTAGCGCAGGAACAGCAAGGCTTGGCCCGCGCACAAGTCCCACAGGACTGCACAAAAGAACGCACATCCCGTGACAAAGAAGGCCACCAAAAGGACCTACCAACCAAATCTCTGGTACCAAAAATCCCAGGATGGCCAGCCAACACAGAACAATGAACCTCAGAAATCACTTTACTAGTCCATCTATCAAGAACAAATAGTTTCCCCACTGGACAGCAGTCAGGTTTATTAGCCTGAAATTCCTGAAGAACCCGTCGTAAATCAGGGGAGATGGCAGAAAGAATCACCCCTTTCTTCAGAATACCGACCGGCTCAAGGACCCCAGGGGAATCAGGCAAAAAACTCCTAGAGAGGGCATCAGCCTTAACATTCTTAGAACCCGGAAGATACGAGACCACAAAATCAAAACGGGAGAAAAACAGAGACCATCGAGCCTGTCTAGGATTCAGCCGTTTGGCAGACTCGAGGTAAATCAGATTCTTATGATCGGTCAGGACCACAATACGGTGCTTGGCCCCCTCAAGCCAATGTCGCCACTCCTCAAATGCCCACTTCATAGCCAACAACTCCCGATTGCCGACATAATAATTGCGTTCCGCAGGCGAAAACTTCCGAGAAAAGAAGGCACACGGTTTTATCAAGGAACCATCAGAATTCCTCTGAGACAAAACGGCCCCTGCCCCAATCTCAGACGCGCCAACCTCAACCTGAAATGGAAGAGAAATATCCGGCTGACGCAACACAGGGGCAGAAGTAAATCGGCGTTTAAGCTCCTGAAAGGTAGAAACAGCCGCGGAGGACCAATTCGTCACATCAGCGCCTTTCTTTGTCAAATCGGTCAGGGGTTTAACCACACTGGAGAAGTTAGCAATGAAACGGCGATAAAAATTAGCAAAGCCCAAAAATTTCTGAAGGCACTTCACAGATGTGGGCTGAATCCAATCATGAATGGCCTGAACCTTAACCGGATCTATTTCTATAGATGAGGGAGAAAAAATGAAGCCCAAAAAAGAAACCTTCTGCACTCCAAAGAGGCACTTAGACCCCTTCACAAATAAAGCATTATCACGAAGGATCTGAAATACCATCCTGACCTGTTTCACATGAGACTCCCAATCATCGGAAAAAATCAAAATATCATCCAAATATACAATCATGAATTTATCAAGATAACTCCGAAAGATATCATGCATGAAGGACTGGAACACAGATGGAGCATTAGAGAGTCCGAATGGCATCACAAGGTATTCAAAATGGCCTTCGGGCGTATTAAATGCAGTTTTCCATTCGTCACCCTGCTTAATACGAACAAGATTATATGCTCCTCAAAGGTCAATCTTAGTAAACTAACTAGCCCCCTTAATCCTAGCAAACAAATCAGAAAGCAAAGGTAAAGGGTATTGAAATTTGACCGTGATCTTATTCAAGAGGCGATAATAAAAAAAAAACCTGCTCCCAATGGTGAAGAAGACTTCTCCAAAGTCTCCTTAATATAGCTCAGCATGGCGGCATGTTCTGGCACAGACAGGTTGAAAAGTCGGCCCTTAGGGAACTAACAACCTGGAATTAAGTCAATAGCACAATCACAGTCCCTATGCGGTGGAAGGGAACTGGATTTGAGCTCACCGAATACATCCTGGAATTCTGACAAAAACTCAGGAATTTCAGAAGAGGGGGAAGAGGAAATTGACATCAAAGGAACGTGACCATGAACCCCCTGACAACCCCAACTAGTCACAGACATAGATTTCCAATCTAACACCGGATTATGTACCTGTAACCATGGAAAACCCAGCACAATATCATCATGCAAATTATGCAACACCAGAAAACGACAATCTTCCTGATGGGCTGGCGCCATGCACATGGTCAACTGTGTCCAAAACTGAGGTTTATTTATAGCCAACGGTGTGGCATCAATGCCCCTTAAAGGAATAGGGTTCTGCAAAGGCTGCAAGGGGAAACTACAACTTCTGGCAAATTCCAAGTCCATTAAGTTCAGAGCGGCGCCTGAATCCACAAACGCCATGACAGAAAACGACGACAATGAGCAGATCAAGGTCACAGATAACAGAAATTTAGGTTGTACAGTACTGATGGTAACAGAACTAGCGATTCTCTTTGTACGCTTAGGGCAATCAGAAATAACATGAGCAGAATCACCGCAGTAAAAACACAACCTATTCTGACGCCTGAATCCTTGTCCTTCAGCTTTTGACAAAATCCTATCACACTGCATAGGCTCCGGACTCCGCTTGGAGGATAACGCCACAGTGTGCATAACTCTGCGCTCGCGCAAGCGCCGATCAATCTGAATGGCCAGAGACATAGAATCACTCAGACCAGCGGGCGTGGGGAACCCCACCATAACATCTTTAACGGATTCAGAAAGACCCTTTCTGAAAATTGCCGCCAAGGCATCCTCATTCCATTTAGTCAACAGAGACCATTTTCTAAATTTCTGCCAATATGATTCTGCCGCTTCTTGACCCTGACACAGGGCCAACAAGGTCTTCTCTGCATGATCCACTGAATTAGGTTCATCATACAATAACCCTAGCGCCTGAAAAAAGGTGTCTACATTAAGCAAAGCAGGATTCCCAGATTCAAGGGAAAATGCCCAATCCTGAGGATCACCACGCAGCAGGGAAATAACAATTTTAACCTGCTGAATGGGATCACCAGAAGAACGGGGTTTCAGAGCAAAAAACAGTTTACAGTTATTTTTAAAGCTAAAAAATTTGGACCTGTCCCCAAAAAACAAATCAGGAGTTGGAATTCTAGGCTCTAAAACCGGAGTCTGAACGATATAATCGGAAATACCCTGTACTCTAGCAGCAAGTTGGTCCACACGAGAAACCAATTCCTGAACCTCCATGCCAGCGCCTAACTCCTGAGCCACCCAGAGGAAAAGAGGGAAGGAAAGACAAAACAGACTACAGAAAAAAAAATGGCTCAGCACTTTCCTTCCCTTCTTCTGAGATGCATTTAACTCATTGTTGGCCAGTTGTACTGTTATGAACTGGTGGCCTAGGAGCAGCATGAGATGTACTCTGGAGAAGGTGGTACCTGTACTGACCGCAGACCCTGAACTTAGCACCGCAACTAGAAGTAGCCGTGGGATGTACCTAACACTCCCTAGACACCTCGACACAGCCTAAGGACTAACTTCCCCTAAAGATAGAAACGGGAAAACTATCTTGCCTCAGAGAAAATCCCCAAAGGATACACAGCCCCCCACAAATATTGACTGTGAGAGGAGAGGGAAATGACATACGCAGACTGAAATCAGGATTTAGCAAAGGAGGCCTTTCTAGCTAAAAAGAAAGAATAGGACAGAGTACTATGCGGTCAGTATTAAAACACTAGAAAATATCCACCACAGAAAATACAAAATCTCCACATCTGACTAAAGACATGGAGGGTATAACTGCATCTCCAGAGATACAGCTTGGCTGAAAAAATCCTTACACAGACCAAGCTGGACAAGACAAAACATGAAAAAGCACTGAACTATAAGGTCCACAGCATGTGGACAGCAAAAACAAAGCCAGAACTTATCTTTGATGAAAAGAACAGCAAAACAGGAGAGACCAGGTAGGGATGTGAATCCTCCAAAAACAATGGACAACTGGCACTGACTAAAGGATCAAGCAAGACTAAATAGCCCAGTCCAAATTGCAACAAGTGGACACACCTGATAAATGCTGCAATCCAAAGACAGCAGCACTACGACTCATAACCACCGGAGGGAGCCCAAGAGCAGAATTCACAACAGCTATCTCCCTGAATAGCACATGGTGGGGCTTTGGACCTGGTGTGTTGGACGAACGTCCTGAATAACACCTGGACAGACCACACGCCTGTGTGTTATAAGGTCCTAGGTGGAAACGGACGTCCTGAATAGCGCACTGTGGAAAGCTTCTGTGTTGGGAGGTCCTGGGAGTAGGACTAGATCCCTGAAGAACACAGAGAGACCGAGGTCCTGGACGGTCTGTGTTGGAAGCTCCTGTGAGTGGAGTCTTCCTCTACGCACCTGAGAGATTGTGGACCTGGACGGTATGTGTTGGGGAAGCTACCGTCTTTCGGTGGCTCTGAACTGACTGATGTGTGCCTGCCAGGCAAGTTGGTGAACCCCGTAAGGCAGCTTTCCCAGGAGAGAGGACTGACAAGGAGTCAGGTGGAGGCAGGTGGAGCAGAATCTCCCGTAAGGTACCATAGACTGATGGTGCTTATGATACTCTATGAACTGTGCGGTCACCCACGGCAACTGGTCAGATAAGGATCAGCGTGTTTAGTGTTACAAGCTAATGATGTGAAGCCTGATGTAAAGACTGTCCATCTGTTGTTGGTTTTGGTGGTTTATGCTGTAAGAAAAAAACCCACATAGACTGTTTAAGTGGAAAACCGTCCCTGTCTGAGTGTATCCCGTTGTCAAGCGAGTATTCCCCTACCTGTTAGTGAGCGCTATCTCACAAGGAGTATCTGAAGAGGAATAACCTCATGACCCAATATCAACATGGTTAAGTAAAAAGGGGCAGCACACTGCAGCGCCAAAACATGCAAACTTGAAAACACGAAATTTGAACTGCATTACTGCACTAGAAATATGAAAAATGAGAGCTTTTAGCGCATAAAAATGGCCATATTTATGTGTACCTCGTAGCCACTTTACGGCATCTCTCTTATACGAGGTCCTACGCTTGACCTACCTCACCGAGAATAAACGTCTCCATCTGAATGGGTACATGTGAAACCTCTTCTTGGACTCAAATTCTCTCTTTCTGTGGAGGGGTATTGGACCTACTATAATTAAAACACCTGTGGCTAGGAGGCGGGGAGTGCACGATCAGAAGGCTAAAGAATACATTTCAAAAACCTGACCTGCACATCCAAACATAGACTGAGTGTGAACAGGTGCTGAACCCAGAGTCGCCAACTCGTATATAGTTAAGTAAAAAGGGGCAGCACACTGCAGCGCCAAAACATGCAAACTTGAAAACACGAAATTTGAACTGCATTACTGCACTAGAAATATGAAAAATGAGAGCTTTTAGCGCATAAAAATGGCCATATTTATGTGTACCTCGTAGCCACTTTACGGCATCTCTCTTATACGAGGTCCTACGCTTGACCTACCTCACCGAGAATAAACGTCTCCATCTGAATGGGTACATGTGAAACCTCTTCTTGGACTCAAATTCTCTCTTTCTGTGGAGGGGTATTGGACCTACTATAATTAAAACACCTGTGGCTAGGAGGCGGGGAGTGCACGATCAGAAGGCTAAAGAATACATTTCAAAAACCTGACCTGCACATCCAAACATAGACTGAGTGTGAACAGGTGCTGAACCCAGAGTCGCCAACTCGTATATAGTTAAGTAAAAAGGGGCAGCACACTGCAGCGCCAAAACATGCAAACTTGAAAACACGAAATTTGAACTGCATTACTGCACTAGAAATATGAAAAATGAGAGCTTTTAGCGCATAAAAATGGCCATATTTATGTGTACCTCGTAGCCACTTTACGGCATCTCTCTTATACGAGGTCCTACGCTTGACCTACCTCACCAAGAATAAACGTCTCCATCTGAATGGGTACATGTGAAACCTCTTCTTGGACTCAAATTCTCTCTTTCTGTGGAGGGGTATTGGACCTACTATAATTAAAACACCTGTGGCTAGGAGGCGGGGAGTGCACGATCAGAAGGCTAAAGAATACATTTCAAAAACCTGACCTGCACATCCAAACATAGACTGAGTGTGAACAGGTGCTGAACCCAGAGTCGCCAACTCGTATATAGTTAAGTAAAAAGGGGCAGCACACTGCAGCGCCAAAACATGCAAACTTGAAAACACGAAATTTGAACTGCATTACTGCACTAGAAATATGAAAAATGAGAGCTTTTAGCGCATAAAAATGGCCATATTTATGTGTACCTCGTAGCCACTTTACGGCATCTCTCTTATACGAGGTCCTACGCTTGACCTACCTCACCGAGAATAAACGTCTCCATCTGAATGGGTACATGTGAAACCTCTTCTTGGACTCAAATTCTCTCTTTCTGTGGAGGGGTATTGACCTGGTGAGGTAGGTCAAGCGTAGGACCTCGTATAAGAGAGATGCCGTAAAGTGGCTACGAGGTACACATAAATATGGCCATTTTTATGCGCTAAAAGCTCTCATTTTTCATATTTCTAGTGCAGTAATGCAGTTCAAATTTCGTGTTTTCAAGTTTGCATGTTTTGGCGCTGCAGTGTGCTGCCCCTTTTTACTTAACTATATACGAGTTGGCGACTCTGGGTTCAGCACCTGTTCACACTCAGTCTATGTTTGGATGTGCAGGTCAGGTTTTTGAAATGTATTCTTTAGCCTTCTGATCGTGCACTCCCCGCCTCCTAGCCACAGGTGTTTTAATTATAGTAGGTCTAATACCCCTCCACAGAAAGAGAGAATTTGAGTCCAAGAAGAGGTTTCACATGTACCCATTCAGATGGAGACGTTTATTCTCGGTGAGGTAGGTCAAGCGTAGGACCTCGTATAAGAGAGATGCCGTAAAGTGGCTACGAGGTACACATAAATATGGCCATTTTTATGCGCTAAAAGCTCTAATTTTTCATATTTCTAGTGCAGTAATGCAGTTCAAATTTCATGTTTTCAAGTTTGCATGTTTTGGCGCTGCAGTGTGCTGCCCCTTTTTACTTAACTATATACGAGTTGGCGACTCTGGGTTCAGCACCTGTTCACACTCAGTCTATGTTTGGATGTGCAGGTCAGATTTTTGAAATGTATCCAATATCAACATGGGTTTACTAGAGACGGCTCCTGTCAGACTAATCTGATAAGCTTCTATGAAGAGGTAAGTTCCGGATTGGACCAAGGGAACCCAGTGGACGTAGTGTATATGGACTTTTCAAAAGCTTTTGATACGGTGCCACACAAAAGGTTGATACATAAAATGAGAACAATGGGGATAGGGGAAAATATGTGGAAGTGGGTTAAGAGCTGGCTCAGGGATAGGAAACAAAGTGTGGTTATCAATGGAGCACACTCGGACTGGGTCGCGGTTAACAGTGGGGTTCCCTCGGTGGTCAGTATTGGGCTCTCTTCTTTTTAACATATTTATTAATGACCTTGTAGGGGGCATGCAGAGCAGAATTTCAATATTTGCAGATGACACTAAACTCTGCAGGGTAATCAATACAGAGAAGGACAATTTTATATTACAGGAGGATTTATGTAAACTAGAAGCTTGGGCTGATAAATGGCAAATGAGCTTTAATGGGGATAAATGTGTGGTCATGCACTTGGGTAGAGCAAATAAGATGTATAATTATGTGCTTAATTGTAAAACACTGGGCAAAACCATCAATGAAAAAGACCTGGGTTTATGGGTGGACGACAAACTCACATTTAGTGGCCAGTGTCAGGCAGCTGCTACAAAAGCAAATAAAATAATGGGATTCATTAAAAGAGGCATAGATGCTCATGAGGAGAACATAATTTTACCTCTATACAAGTCACTAGTTCGACCACACTTAGAATACTGTGCACAGTTTTGGTCTCTGGTGTACAAGAAAGACATAGCTGAACTAGAGCAGGTGCAGAGAAGAGCGACCAAGGTTATTAGAGGACAGGGGGGTCTGCAATACCAAGACAGGTTATTACACTTGGGGTTAGTTTGGAAAAATGAAGGCCTGAGGGGGATCTTATTTTAATGTATAAATATGAGAGGACAGTACAAAGACCTTGCTCATGATCTTTTTACTCGTAGACCTGAGACAGGGACAAGGGGGCATCCTCTACGTCTGGAGGAAAGAAGGTTTAAGCATAATAACAGACGCGGATTCTTTACTGTAAGAGCAGTGACACTATGGAACTCTCTGCCGTATGATGTTGTAATGAGTGATTCATTACTAAAATTTAAGAGGGGACTGGATGCCTTTCTTGAAAAGTATAATGTTACAGGTTAGATATACTAGATTACTTGATAGAGTGTTGATCCAGGGAACTAGTCTGATTGCCGTATGTGGAGTCAGGAGGGAATTTTTCTCCCCAATGTGGAGCTTACTGTGAGACACATGTTTTTTTTTTGCCTTCCTCTGGATCAACGTGTTAGGGCATGTTAAGTTAGGCTATGGGTTGAACTAGATGTACTTAAAGTCTTCCTTCAATCTTAATAACTATGTTACTGGGGGGTGAGGAGGGGTTTTTCCGTTTTTGGTTCTTTCTTGCCCCCTTAGATCGGGGATCCTTATACGCATATCTCCTATCCCACAAGGATTTTAACCCCTCTGCTCCTTGAGGTCTATCTTCAACTGATGATGCAGAGGAGAAGGACACAGACCGAGTTCGTGAATGTGATCTTTATGTAGGATCATTTCTCCTCCATCTATAAACAAGCCTTCCTTGTAAATCCGATAGATCATGTTGATACTTTTTAGTTTTATTTTCCACAATTTCCTTCTCCCATCTCTGTGATTCCACATCCAGGTCAACACCTCCTCAGTAGTTTATTCTCCTCATCCTGAATGGTTTTTTAATTCTACATCAAGTTCATTCATTTTAGAGTTGTTGGACTTAACCAACAGCTCCATAAATGTTTTAGAACAGTGGTCCCCAACTCCAGGCCTCGAGGGCCGCCAACAGTGCAAGTTTTCAGGATTTCCTTAGTATTGCACAGGGGTTGGAATCATCACCTGTGCAGATGATCACATTACCACCAATGCAATACTAAAGAAATCCTGAAAACCTGCACTGTTGGCGGCCCTCGAGGCCTGGAGTTGGGGACCACTGTTTTAGAGCACAGTGATGCTGCTTCCTCCCATGTCTTAATAAATTCATCCTCATGGATAGGGAATGACGGGAAAACCTGGATCCTCAACCCCATGGGGGTCAGGCCGCATGCAATGTATTTTTCTAGGCACGCTTTATTCCACCAAAGGCGGGTTCTTTTAATTAGTAATTCCTTATATTTTTTAATAAGTTCTATCCCATCACGAGATTTAAAATCATTAGAAGCACCCGATCCCTTGTCAAATACTCTGTCCAACTGCGCGCCATGCTTTTTCACGTTTGTTAGGGTTGGCGGAACGCACCAAATATATTATTTATTGAATGGAATTGGTGCGTTCGCAACCCGGGATCCACCGTGCAGGAAAGTATCTGCTGCTAAATAATGGCGGCTCTGTATGGCGGTATATACCAACTCTGTTAGCTTCACAGAGTAACCGCGAGAGGAAAGCTCTGTTCCCTGTTAGACTTTCACAGAGGCACAGGCCAACTACCCAGATGTGAGCAGTGAGTGGTCATGCATGCATACAAAACTCCTCACCGGAGATGCCAGCATTCTAGGGGCTTATTTCAGCCGGGTCCCTGAACACATTCAAACGCATGACCACATTGGCGCAAAGCATATAACATAAGACGATACTAGCGCATGGCCGTGCGGCCATGCGAGCCTTAAATAGCTGCAGCACATATAGGACCTGTGAAAGAAGGACCAATGGAATTGCTGCAGCACCTGAGCACGTGACCCCAGACCTCCACTGAGAGATCCTGCCCTGGGCATGCTCAGTGTGCAAAGCAGAACTAGTCCTAGTACCTGCAGGACCTTCCATGAGAAGGACCAATGGGAGTCGCTGCAGTACCTGAGCATGTGACCCTAGACCTCCACTGAGAGATCTTGCCCTGGGCATGCTCAGTGTGTGTAAATAAGGACTTAGTCCCAGAGAAGCCTGCTCGCCGCAGATCAGTGCAGGGTACAATAGGAGAGCCAGAAAAGGCAGTAGTAACCCTATGCACAGAATCAGTCCCAGCGATTGCTGGGGGACGACGTCTCCGCTGAGCAGACCCCACTGCGGCCGATGCAGAATGGGAGACCGCAGCAGACACGGATCGAGATTCCCCCTGTGCAGCAGAGGAAACTCGACTCCTAACAACGTTCAAGAAAAATCCATTTGTCCAAGATGGTTGCTGTGAAAACACAGATAATTATAGAATACAAAATCTTAGGCACAGACCACATGGGGCAAACAGTGGTACTCGGCTAATTGCCTCAACCACTCATCGCAATAGCTATGGCTATACTCCCACTAGATTGTAGACATGCAAAAGAAAATAGAGTAATACATCCACCAAGGAATAATTTTATCACAAAATTTTACTATAATTAAAACAAAAAAGGCGCTTACATATTACTGGCATAATTGCCCAGTGACAGAATTATAGCAAGGGAAAACAGGCGCAGCAAAAGTGCAACACCATTATGCAAGTGCAAGAGGAAAAGATATTTTTGTTTCCATACACGTCAATATAAAGTGACAGTGCAGTAATGCGTCCAATCCATATCAAAATAAAGTGACAGTGCAATAATGGATCTGAAAACCCAGTGTGGTCATGTCAGCATAGATGCAGTGTAACCTCAAGTGAGGTATTTTTCCAAAGACTGAACATCAGGCCACAACCTAGTCACATAATATTAATCCTCATACTCATGGCTGTAAACGGTGCCACACGCATCGCCCCAACGCGCGCTTCGCGTGGGCTTCTTCCGGGGGCTTACTGCTACATGATCTAATCTCATATGTCCCCATAAATACTAAACTGCCAGGTGTTCTTACCATCACTAATTGTTGTTTGAGCACAGTGTTCCGGGGGATTATCTTGTTTGATCACAGTGTTCCAGGGCTTAACATGTTGGGAGCGGTCCGTGATAGCTCCTGGCACTTCTGCCAAGTGTCAGCTGTGAGAATCAGCTGACAACCGGCCGCAATCGGCCACACACCCCGCATGTGCGTGGCCGATCACCGATGACATACTATCCTGTCTATGGTCAGACGGGCCCATGGCACATGGACGGGATAGTACGTCAGATAGCAGAAAAGGGTTATATTTATGATATCAAAACATTCACTGTGAAATAAAAATTACAAAGTAAATATTTTTTGTTTCAGCACTCATCCTGCCCCTCATTAGTCCTCTCATCCTGCCCCCATATATGTCCACTCATCCTGCCCCCTCAAATGTCTCCCCATATTGCAGATTTGAGTAAAAAAAAAAGTTTCTCCTTACCTGGCCGGGGTCCAGAGGCATCCTCTTCCGCAACCATTTGAGGAGCGGACGGGCTGGCGACATGAGCGTTGACGTCAACTTCCGGCTTCTGATTGGCTGGTGGTCCTACATGGCAATAGATTGCAACTGAGCATGCGTCCGAGAATGCATGTTCAGTTATTAGCGAACGTTTGAATCATGCCTCTGGGATACGGTGAGGAGGGGTGCCGGGACCGAGCCCCCCTCGTCACTGGGTCCCATACCCAAGTAAGGGCATTAATGCCCTGATGGCGGCCCTGACTATGTATACAGGGGGTGTGATAACATGGAAAGAGGGCCGACTGGTCTGTGGAACTAACGATCCATCGACTAGTCAAAGCACTCAATAGCAGAAGGAAATCGGAGGTTATAAATACTTTTTTTAAGGTATTTATTTAAGTGAATTACTTTTTTTCCAGGACTGGTTAGGGAAAGAGTTTACTCATACATAGGTTAATGGTGCTTGGTTAGAGGGCATGGAGGACCTGACAGGGTCCCTTTAACCCCTTTCCGACATTGGGCATAATAGTACGCTAATATCGGACTCCCCGTTTGGTGTGGGCTCCAGTGCTGAGCCCGCACCTTTCTGGGCACATCAGCTGATATAAACAGCTGATATGTGCCTGTAATAGCCGTGGGTGGAATCGTGATCCACACGAGGCTGTTAACTAGTTAAACGCCGCTGTCAATCTCTGACAGCGGCATTTAACACGCACTTCCGGAAAGTGCATTGGAAATCCTGCCCATCTGTGACCCCGCTTCGTGATCGCGGGTCCCTGATTGGTTGTAGGTTGGCATGACAACCAGAGGTCTCCAGCAGAACTCTATGGTTGTCATAACCAGATTGGTCGGCGCTCATATCAAGTGATTATTTGATCATTGCCTGTATGTAGCACAGCTGAACACAGTACTGCAGCTTTTAGTCTCCCATGGAGACTATTGAAGCATGTAAAAAGTGAAAAGAAAAAAAATGTTTTTAAAAATATTAAAAAATAAAAAATATATAAAAGTTCAAATCACCCCCCTTTTGCCACATTCAAAATAAAACAATTAAAAAAAAATCAAAGATATACATTTTTGGTAACGCCGCATTCAGAATCACCTGCTCTATCAATATAAAAAAAGAATTAACCCGATCCTAAACGGCGCAACGAGAAAAAAAGTCAAAAGGCCAGAATTAAGTTTTTTTGTCAACGCAACATCGGATTAAAATGCAGCAATGGGCGATCAAAAGATCGTATCTGCACAAAAATGGTATCATTAAAAACGTGAGGTCGGCACAAAAAAAGATAAGCCCTCACCCAACCCCAGATTACAAAAAATGGAGACGCTACGGGTATCGGAAAATGACACAATTTCTTTTTTAATACACTTTGGAATTTTTTTTTCACCACTTAAATAAAAAAAGAACCTAGATATGTTTGGTGTCTATGAACTCGTAATAACCCAGAGAATCATAATGGCAGGTCAGTTTTAGGATTTTGTGAACATAATAAGGAAAAAAAACCTGTGGGATTGCCCTTATTTTGCAATTTCAACGCACTTGGAATTTTTTCCCGTTTTTCAGTACACGATATGTTAAAACCAATGGTGTCAAAAGAACAACTCATACCCCAAAAAACAAGCCCTCACACGGCCATTTTGACCAGAAAATACAAAATTATGGCTCTAGGAAGAAGGGGAGCAAAAAACGAAAATGCAAAAGCAAAATTTGCAAAAACGGCAATTCAGTGCGGGGTACAGTAAAATCACACTGACAGGTTAGAATAGAATAGATAAAATAAATGTCTACACATAGTATAGGGGTATATATATATATATATATATATATATATATATCTATCTATCTATCAGTGAGACGGGGGTCATCTTATACGCCCAGTCATCTTATACGGCGTGTGCGGTGCGGATGGTTCTCAGGGTCTGGAGGAGAGGAGACTGTCCTTCAGGCCCTGGGATCCATATTCATGTAAAAAATATGGGATTTACTCACCCCTCCGACGGACCCTGGCTCTCAGCGGTGCAAGCGTCTGCTTCCGTTTCTAAGAATGCACTGAGTGTAGGACCAGCGATGACGTCGCGGTCAGGTGACCAGCCACGTAGTATATTGCCCAGTCACATAGTATATTGCCCAGCCACATAGTATATTGCCCAGCCACGCAGTATATTGCCCAGTCACATAGTATATTGCCCAGCCACATAGTATATTGCCCAGCCATGTAGTATATTGCCCAGCCACATAGTATATTGCCCAGCCACGTAGTATATTGCCCAGCCACGTAGTATATTGCACAGCAACGTCGCGGTCAGGTGACCAACCATGTAGTATATTGCCCAGTCACATAGTATATTGCCCAGCCACATAGTATATTGCCCAGCCACGTAGTATATTGCCCAGCCACGCAGTATATTGCCCAGTCACATAGTATATTGCCCAGCCACATAGCATATTGCCCAGCCATGTAGTATATTGCCCAGCCACATAGTATATTGCCCAGCCACGTAGTATATTGCCCAGCCACGTAGTATATTGCACAGCAACGTCGCGGTCAGGTGACCAACCATGTAGTATATTGCCCAGTCACATAGTATATTGCCCAGCCACATAGTATATTGCCCAGCCACATAGTATATTGCCCAGCCACGCAGTATATTGCCCAGTCACATAGTATATTGCCCAGCCACATAGTATATTGCCCAGCCATGTAGTATATTGCCCAGCCACATAGTATATTGCCCAGCCACGTAGTATATTGCCCAGCCACGTAGTATATTGCACAGCAACGTCGCGGTCAGGTGACCAACCATGTAGTATATTGCCCAGTCACATAGTATATTGCCCAGCCACATAGTATATTGCCCAGCCACGTAGTATATTGCCCAGCTATGTAGTATATTGCCCAGCCACATAGTATATTGCACAGCAACGTAGTGTACAGCACAGAGCCACGTAGTATATTGCCCAGCCACGTAGTATATTGCCCAGTGACGTAGTATTCAGCACAGAGCCACGTAGTATATTGCCCAGCCACGTAGTATATTGCCCAGTCACGTAGTATATTGCCCAGCCACATAGTATATTGCCCAGTTACGTAGTATATTGCACAGCGACGTAGTATACAGCACAGAGCCACGTAGTATATTGCCCAGCCACGTAGTATATTGGCCAGTCACGTAGTATATTGCCCAGCCACGTAGTATATTGGCCAGTTACATAGTATATTGCCCAGTCATGTAGTATATTGCCCAGCCACGTAGTATATTGGCCAGTCACGTAGTATATTGCCCAGCCACGTAGTATATTGCCCAGCCACGTAGTATATTGCCCAGTCACATAGTATATTGCCCAGTCACGTAGTATATTGGCCAGTCACGTAGTATATTGCCCAGTCATGTAGTATATTGCCCAGTCACATAGTATATTGCCCAGTCACGTAGTATATTGCCCAGCCATGTTGTATATTGCCCAGTCACGTAGTATATTGCCCAGCCACGTAGTATATTGCCCAGCCACGTAGTATATTGCACAGCAATGTAGTGTACAGCACAGAGCCACGTAGTATATTGACCAGCCACGTAGTATATTGCCCAGCCACGTAGTATATTGCCCAGCCACGTAGTATTCAGCACAGAGCCACGTAGTATATTGCCCAGTCACGTAGTATATTGGCCAGCCACGTAGTATATTGCCCAGTCACATAGTATATTGCCCAGTCACGTAGTATATTGCCCAGCCACATAGTATATTGCCCAGCCACGTAGTATTCAGCACAGAGCCACGTAGTATATTGCCCAGTCACGTAGTATATTGCCCAGCCACGTAGTATATTGCCCAGCCACGTAGTATTCAGCACAGAGCCACGTAGTATATTGCCCAGTCACGTAGTATATTGGCCAGCCACGTAGTATATTGCCCAGTCACATAGTATATTGTCCAGTCACGTAGTATATTGCCCAGCCACATAGTATATTGCCCAGTTACGTAGTATATTGCACAGTGACGTAGTATACAGCACAGAGCCACGTAGTATATTGCCCAGCCACGTAGTATATTGGCCAGTCACGTAGTATATTGCCCAGCCACGTAGTATATTGACCAGTCACATAGTATATTGCCCAGTCATGTAGTATATTGCCCAGCCACGTAGTATATTGGCCAGTCACGTAGTATTCAGCACAGAGCCACGTAGTATATTGCCCAGTCACGTAGTATATTGGCCAGCCACGTAGTATATTGCCCAGTCACATAGTATATTGCCCAGTCACGTAGTATATTGCCCAGCCACATAGTATATTGCCCAGCCACGTAGTATTCAGCACAGAGCCACGTAGTATATTGCCCAGCCACGTAGCATATTGCCCAGCCACGTAGTATATTGCCCAGCCACGTAGTATTCAGCACAGAGCCACGTAGTATATTGCCCAGTCACGTAGTATATTGGCCAGCCACGTAGTATATTGCCCAGTCACATAGTATATTGCCCAGTCACGTAGTATATTGCCCAGCCACATAGTATATTGCCCAGTTACGTAGTATATTGCACAGCGACGTAGTATACAGCACAGAGCCATGTAGTATATTGCCCAGCCACGTAGTATATTGGCCAGTCACGTAGTATATTGCCCAGCCACGTAGTATATTGGCCAGTCACATAGTATATTGCCCAGTCATGTAGTATATTGCCCAGCCACGTAGTATATTGGCCAGTCACGTAGTATATTGCCCAGCCACGTAGTATATTGCCCAGTCACATAGTATATTGCCCAGTCACATAGTATATTGCCCAGTCACGTAGTATATTGGCCAGTCACGTAGTATATTGCCCAGTCATGTAGTATATTGCCCAGTCACATATTATATTGCCCAGTCACGTAGTATATTGCCCAGCCATGTTGTATATTGCCCAGTCACGTAGTATATTGCCCAGCCACGTAGTATATTGCCCAGCCACGTAGTATATTGCACAGCAACGTAGTGTACAGCACAGATCCACGTAGTATATTGACCAGCCACGTAGTATATTGCCCAGCCACGTAGTATATTGCCCAGCCACGTAGTATTCAGCACAGAGCCACGTAGTATATTGCCCAGTCACGTAGTATATTGGCCAGCCACGTAGTATGTTGCCCAGTCACATAGTATATTGCCCAGTCACGTAGTATATTGCCCAGCCACATAGTATATTGCCCAGTTACGTAGTATATTGCACAGAGACGTAGTATACAGCACAGAGCCACGTAGTATATTGCCCAGCCACGTAGTATATTGGCCAGTCACGTAGTATATTGCCCAGCCACGTAGTATATTGGCCAGTCACGTAGTATATTGCCCAGTCATGTAGTATATTGGCCAGCCACGTAGTATATTGGCCAGTCACGTAGTATATTGCCCAGCCACGTAGTATATTGGCCAGTCACGTAGTATATTGGCCAGTCACGTAGTATATTGCCCAGCCACGTATGTCACAGGTTAAAAATAAAAAAGAAACATATACTCACCTTCCGAGGGAGCCCTTGTAGTCCTGTCACCTGTGTGCGGTGCACTCGGCAGCTTCCGGTCCCAGGGTTGGTAGCGCAGGACCCGTGATGACGTCGCGGTCACATGACCATGACGTCATGGCAGTTCCTTGTCGCATACCATCGTTGCCACCGGAAGCTGCCGCTTGCATGGAGCGGTTATCGGAGCGTCGCGAGGAGCGGGAAAGGCGGCGGAAGGTGAGTATATAATGACTTTTTATTTCTTTTATTATTTTTAACATTAGATGTTTTTACTATTGACGCTGCATACGCAGCATCAATAGTAAAAACTTGGTCACACAGGGTTAATAGCGGCGGTAACGGAGTGAGTTACCCGCGGCATAACGCGGTCCGTTACCGCTGGCATTAACCCTGTGTGAGCGGTGACTGCGGGGAGTATGGAGCGAGCGCCGGGCACTGACTGCAGGGGAGTAGGGAGGGACTAATTGGACTGTGGCCGTTGCTGATTGGTAGCGGCAGCCATGACAGGCAGCTGGCGAGACCAATCAGCGACTTGGATTCCATGACAGAGACCGCGACCATTGAATATCCGTGACAGAAAGAAGGACAGACGGAAGTGACCATGACGTCATGGCAGTTCCTTGTCGCATACCATCGTTGCCACCGGAAGCTGCCGCTTGCATGGAGCGGTTATCAGAGCGTCGCGAGGAGCGGGAAAGGCGGCGGAAGGTGAGTATATAATGATTTTTTATTTCTTTTATTATTTTTAACATTAGATGTTTTTACTATTGACGCTGCATACGCAGCATCAATAGTAAAAACTTGGTCACACAGGGTTAATAGCGGCGGTATATATATATCAGTGAGACACATATATACCGTATTTTCTGGTGTATAAGACGACTGGGCGTATAAGACGACCCCCAACTTTTCCATATAAAATATGGAATTTGGGATATACCCGCCGTATAAGACGGGGGTCATCTTATACGCCCAGTCATCTTATACGGCGTGTGCGGTGCAGATGGTTCCCAGGGTCTGGAGGAGAGGAGACTCTCCTTCAGGCCCTGGGATCCATATTCATGTAAAAAATATGGTATTTACTCACCCCTCTGACGGACCCTGGCTCTCAGCGGTGCAAGCGTCTGCCTCCGTTTCTAAGAATGCACTGAGTGTAGGACCTGCGATGACGTCGCGGTCAGGTGACCAACCATGTAGTATATTGCCCAGTCACATAGTATATTGCCCAGCCACATAGTATATTGCCCAGCCACGTAGTATATTGCCCAGCTATGTAGTATATTGCCCAGCCACATAGTATATTGCACAGCAACGTAGTGTACAGCACAGAGCCACGTAGTATATTGCCCAGCCACGTAGTATATTGCCCAGTGACGTAGTATTCAGCACAGAGCCACGTAGTATATTGCCCAGCCACGTAGTATATTGCCCAGTCACGTAGTATATTGCCCAGTCACGTAGTATATTGCCCAGTCACGTAGTATATTGCCCAGTCACGTAGTATATTGCCCAGTCACGTAGTATATTGCCCAGCCACGTAGTATATTGCACAGCAACGTAGTGTACAGCACAGAGCCACGTAGTATATTGCCCAGCCACGTAGTATATTGCCCAGCCATGTAGTATATTGCCCAGCCACTGTTATGCTGTGCTATCAGGCAACACAGTGTGCAGTAATCAGCGCACATACAGTGATATGGCAATAACCCAAAAACAATAGAACAAGCTCTGAGACGTGGAATCTCTGCAGACTGCAATACCTGAACCTATCCTCACACAACTAAAAGCAGCAGTGGATTGCGCCTAACACTACCTATGCAACTCGGCACTGCCTGAGGAGCTGACTAGCCTGAAGATAGAAATACAAGCCTGACTTGCCTCAGAGAAATACCCCAAAGGAATAGGCAGCCCCCCACATAATAATGACTGTTAGCAAGATGAAAAGACAAAACGTAGGAATGAAATAGATTCAGCAAAGTGAGGCCCGATATTCTAGACAGAGCGAGGATAGCAAAGAGAACTATGCAGTCTACAAAAAACCCTAAAGCAGAACCACGCAAAGGGGGGCAAAAAGACCCACCGTGCCGAACTAACGGCACGGCGGTGCACCCTTTGCGTCTCAGAGCTTCCAGCAAAAGAGAATAGCACAGCTGGACAGAAAAAACGGAAACAAAAACAAAGTAACACTTATCTAGCAGAGCAGCAGGCCACAGGAAAGATGCAGTAGCTCAGATCCAACACTGGAACATTGACAAGGAGCAAGGAAGACAGACTCAGGTGGAGTTAAATAGCAAGGCAGCCAACGAGCTCACCAAAACACCTGAGGGAGGAAGCCCAGAGGCTGCAATACCACTTGTGACCACAGGAGTGAATTCAGCCACAGAATTCACAACAGTACCCCCCCCTTGAGGAGGGGTCACTGAACCCTCACCAGAACCCCCAGGCCGACCAGGATGAGCCACATGAAAGGCACGAACAAGATCTGGGGCATGGACATCAGAGGCAAAAACCCAGGAATTATCCTCCTGAGCATAACCCTTCCATTTGACAAGATACTGGAGTTTCCGTCTAGAGACACGAGAATCCAAAATTTTCTCCACAATATACTCCAATTCCCCCTCCACCAAAACAGGGGCAGGAGGCTCCACAGATGGAACCATAGGTGCCACGTATCTTCTCAACAACGACCTATGGAATACATTATGTATGGAAAAGGAGTCTGGGAGGGTCAGACGAAAAGACACCGGATTGAGAATCTCAGAAATCCTATACGGACCAATAAAACGAGGTTTAAATTTAGGAGAGGAAACCTTCATAGGAATATGACGAGAAGATAACCAAACCAGATCCCCAACACGAAGTCGGGGACCCACACGGCGTCTACGATTAGCGAAAAGCTGAGCCTTCTCCTGGGACAAGGTCAAATTGTCCACTACCTGAGTCCAGATCTGCTGCAACCTGTCCACCACAGAATCCACACCAGGACAGTCCGAAGACTCAACCTGTCCTGAAGAGAAACGAGGATGGAACCCAGAATTGCAGAAAAATGGAGAGACCAAGGTAGCCGAGCTGGCCCGATTATTAAGGGCGAACTCAGCCAACGGCAAAAATGACACCCAATCATCCTGGTCAGCAGAAACAAAACATCTCAGATATGTTTCCAAGGTCTGATTGGTTCGTTCGGTCTGGCCATTAGTCTGAGGATGGAAGGCCGAGGAAAAAGATAGGTCAATGCCCATCCTACCACAAAAGGCTCGCCAGAACCTCGAGACAAACTGGGAACCTCTGTCAGAAACAATATTCTCAGGAATGCCATGCAAACGAACCACATGCTGGAAGAACAAAGGCACCAAATCAGAGGAGGAAGGCAATTTAACCAAGGGCACCAGATGGACCATTTTAGAAAAGCGATCACAGACCACCCAAATGACCGACATCTTTTGAGAAACGGGAAGGTCAGAAATGAAATCCATCGAAATATGTGTCCAAGGCCTCTTCGGGACAGGCAAGGGCAAAAGCAACCCACTGGCACGTGAACAGCAGGGCTTAGCCCTAGCACAAATCCCACAGGACTGCACAAAAGCACGCACATCCCGTGACAGAGATGGCCACCAGAAGGATCTAGCCACTAACTCTCTGGTACCAAAGATTCCTGGATGACCAGCCAGCACCGAACAATGAAGTTCAGAGATAACTTTACTAGTCCACCTATCAGGGACGAACAGTTTCTCGGCCGGACAACGATCAGGTTTATTAGCCTGAAATTTCTGCAACACTCTCCGCAAATCAGGAGAGATGGCAGACACAATGACTCCTTCCTTGAGGATACTCGCCGGCTCAGATAACCCCGGAGAGTCGGGCACAAAACTCCTAGACAGAGCATCCGCCTTCACATTTTTAGAGCCCGGAAGGTATGAAATCACAAAATCAAAACGAGCAAAAAATAACGACCAACGGGCCTGTCTTGGATTCAAGCGCTTGGCAGACTCGAGATAAGTAAGATTCTTATGATCAGTCAATACCACCACGCGATGCTTAGCTCCCTCAAGCCAATGACGCCACTCCTCGAATGCCCACTTCATGGCCAGCAACTCTCGGTTGCCCACATCATAATTACGCTCAGCAGCAGAAAATTTCCTGGAAAAGAAAGCACATGGTTTCAACACTGAGCAACCAGAACCTCTCTGTGACAAAACCGCCCCTGCTCCAATCTCAGAAGCATCAACCTCGACCTGGAACGGAAGAGAAACATCTGGTTGACACAACACAGGGGCACAGCAAAAACGACGCTTCAACTCCTGAAAAGCTTCCACGGCAGCAGAAGACCAATTAACCAAATCAGCACCCTTCTTGGTCAAATCGGTCAATGGTCTGGCAATGCTAGAAAAATTACAGATGAAGCGACGATAAAAATTAGCAAAGCCCAGGAATTTCTGCAGACTTTTCAGAGATGTCGGCTGAGTCCAATCCTGGATGGCCTGGACCTTAACCGGATCCATCGATAGTAGAAGGGGAAAAGATGAACCCCAAAAATGAAACTTTCTGCACACCGAAGAGACACTTTGATCCCTTCACGAACAAGGAATTAGCACGCAGTACCTGGAAAACCATTCTGACTTGCTTCACATGAGACTCCCAATCATCAGAGAAGATCAAAATGTCATCCAAGTAAACAATCAGGAATTTATCCAGATACTCACGGAAAATGTCATGCATAAAAGACTGAAAAACAGATGGAGCATTGGCAAGTCCGAACGGCATCACCAGATACTCAAAATGACCCTCGGGCGTATTAAATGCCGTTTTCCATTCATCTCCCTGCCTGATTCTCACCAGATTATACGCACCACGAAGATCAATCTTAGTAAACCAACTAGCCCCCTTAATCCGAGCAAACAAGTCAGATATCAATGGCAAGGGATACTGAAATTTAACAGTGATCTTATTAAGAAGGCGGTAATCAATACACGGTCTTAGCGAACCATCCTTTTTGGCTACAAAAAAGAACCCTGCTCCCAATGGTGATGACGATGGGCGAATATGTCCCTTCTCCAGGGATTCTTTCACATAACTGCGCATAGCGGTGTGTTCAGGCACGGACAAATTAAATAAACGACCCTTAGGGAATTTACTACCAGGAATCAAATTGATAGCACAATCACAATTCCTATGCGGAGGTAGGGCATCAGACTTGGGCTCTTCAAATACATCCTGAAAGTCAGACAAGAACTCTGGGATGTCAGAAGGAATGGATGACGAAATAGACAAAAATGGAACATCACCATGTACTCCCTGACAACCCCAGCTGGTTACCGACATAGAGTTCCAATCCAATACTGGATTATGGGTTTGTAGCCATGGCAACCCCAACACGACCACATCATGCAGATTATGCAGTACCAGAAAGCGAATAACTTCCTGATGTGCAGGAGCCATGCACATGGTCAGCTGGGCCCAGTACTGAGGCTTATTCTTGGCCAAAGGTGTAGCATCAATTCCTCTCAACGGAATAGGACACCGCACAGGCTCCAAGAAAAATCCACAACGTTTAGCATAATCCAAATCCATCAGATTCAGGGCAGCGCCTGAATCCACAAACGCCATGACAGAATACGATGACAAAGAGCATATCAAGGTAATGGACAGAAGGAATTTGGACTGTACAGTACCAATGACGGCAGAGCTATCGAACCGCCTAGTGCGCTTAGGACAATTAGAAATAGCATGAGTGGAATCACCACAGTAGAAACACAGCCTGTTCAGACGTCTGTGTTCTTGCCGTTCAACTTTAGTCATAGTCCTGTCGCACTGCATAGGCTCAGGTTTACTCTCAGACAATACCGCCAGATGGTGCACAGATTTACGCTCGCACAAGCGACGACCGATCTGAATGGCCAAGGACATAGACTCATTCAAACCAGCAGGCATAGGAAATCCCACCATGACATCCTTAAGAGCTTCAGAGAGACCCTTTCTGAACCAAGCCGCCAGTGCAGATTCATTCCACAGAGTGAGTACTGACCACTTCCTAAATTTCTGACAATATACTTCTACATCATCCTGACCCTGGCATAAAGCCAGCAAATTTTTCTCAGCCTGATCCACTGAATTAGGCTCATCGTAAAGCAATCCAAGCGCCTGGAAAAACGCATCAACATTACTCAATGCAGGGTCTCCTGGCGCAAGAGAAAACGCCCAGTCCTGTGGGTCGCCGCGCAAAAAAGAAATAATAATCAAAACCTGTTGAATAGGATTACCAGAAGAATGAGGTTTCAAGGCCAGAAATAGCTTACAATTATTTTTGAAGCTCAGGAACTTAGTTCTGTCACCAAAAAACAAATCAGGAATAGGAATTCTTGGTTCTAGCATAGATTTCTGATCAATTGTATCTTGAATCTTTTGTACATTTATAACGAGATTATCCATTGAGGAGCACAGAGCCTGAATATCCATGTCCACAGCTGTGTCCTGAAGCACTCTAATGTCTAGGGGAAAAAAAAACAAAAAACAAAAAACTGAAGACAGAGCTGAGGAAAAAAAAATGATGTCAGGACTTCTTTTTTCCCTCTATTGAGAATCATTGGTTTGGGCTCCTTGTACTGTTATGCTGTGCTATCAGGCAACACAGTGTGCAGTAATCAGCGCACATACAGTGATATGGCAATAACCCAAAAACAATAGAACAAGCTCTGAGACGTGGAATCTCTGCAGACTGCAATACCTGAACCTATCCTCACACAACTAAAAGCAGCAGTGGATTGCGCCTAACACTACCTATGCAACTCGGCACTGCCTGAGGAGCTGACTAGCCTGAAGATAGAAATACAAGCCTGACTTGCCTCAGAGAAATACCCCAAAGGAATAGGCAGCCCCCCACATATAATGACTGTTAGCAAGATGAAAAGACAAAACGTAGGAATGAAATAGATTCAGCAAAGTGAGGCCCGATATTCTAGACAGAGCGAGGATAGCAAAGAGAACTATGCAGTCTACAAAAAACCCTAAAGCAGAACCACGCAAAGGGGGGCAAAAAGACCCACCATGCCGAACTAACGGCACGGCGGTGCACCCTTTGCGTCTCAGAGCTTCCAGCAAAAGAGAATAGCACAGCTGGACAGAAAAAACGGAAACAAAAATAAAGTAACACTTATCTAGCAGAGCAGCAGGCCACAGGAAAGATGCAGTAGCTCAGATCCAACACTGGAACATTGACAAGGAGCAAGGAAGACAGACTCAGGTGGAGTTAAATAGCAAGGCAGCCAACGAGCTCACCAAAACACCTGAGGGAGGAAGCCCAGAGGCTGCAATACCACTTGTGACCACAGGAGTGAATTCAGCCACAGAATTCACAACAAGCCACGTAGTATTCAGCACAGAGCCACATAGTATATTGCCCAGTCACGTAGTATATTGGCCAGCCACGTAGTATATTGCCCAGTCACATAGTATATTGCCCAGTCACGTAGTATATTGCCCAGCCACATAGTATATTGCCCAGTTACGTAGTATATTGCACAGCGACGTAGTATACAGCACAGAGCCACGTAGTATATTGCCCAGCCACGTAGTATATTGGCCAGTCACGTAGTATATTGCCCAGCCACGTAGTATATTGGCCAGTCACATAGTATATTGCCCAGTCATGTAGTATATTGCCCAGCCACGTAGTATATTGGCCAGTCACGTAGTATATTGCCCAGCCACGTAGTATATTGCCCAGCCACGTAGTATATTGCCCAGTCACATAGTATATTGCCCAGTCACGTAGTATATTGGCCAGTCACGTAGTATATTGCCCAGTCATGTAGTATATTGCCCAGTCACATAGTATATTGCCCAGTCACGTAGTATATTGCCCAGCCATGTTGTATATTGCTCAGTTACGTAGTATATTGCCCAGCCACGTAGTATATTGCCCAGCCACGTAGTATATTGCACAGCAACGTAGTGTACAGCACAGAGCCACGTAGTATATTGACCAGCCACGTAGTATATTGCCCAGCCACGTAGTATATTGCCCAGCCACGTAGTATTCAGCACAGAGCCACGTAGTATATTGCCCAGTCACGTAGTATATTGGCCAGCCACGTAGTATATTGCCCAGTCACATAGTATATTGCCCAGTCACGTAGTATATTGCCCAGCCACATAGTATATTGCCCAGCCACGTAGTATTCAGCACAGAGCCACGTAGTATATTGCCCAGTCACGTAGTATATTGCCCAGCCACGTAGTATATTGCCCAGCCACGTAGTATTCAGCACAGAGCCACGTAGTATATTGCCCAGTCACGTAGTATATTGGCCAGCCACGTAGTATATTGCCCAGTCACATAGTATATTGTCCAGTCACGTAGTATATTGCCCAGCCACATAGTATATTGCCCAGTTACGTAGTATATTGCACAGTGACGTAGTATACAGCACAGAGCCACGTAGTATATTGCCCAGCCACGTAGTATATTGGCCAGTCACGTAGTATATTGCCCAGCCACGTAGTATATTGGCCAGTCACATAGTATATTGCCCAGTCATGTAGTATATTGCCCAGCCACGTAGTATATTGGCCAGTCACGTAGTATTCAGCACAGAGCCACGTAGTATATTGCCCAGTCACGTAGTATATTGGCCAGCCACGTAGTATATTGCCCAGTCACATAGTATATTGCCCAGTCACGTAGTATATTGCCCAGCCACATAGTATATTGCCCAGCCACGTAGTATTCAGCACAGAGCCACGTAGTATATTGCCCAGCCACGTAGTATATTGCCCAGCCACGTAGTATATTGCCCAGCCACGTAGTATTCAGCACAGAGCCACGTAGTATATTGCCCAGTCACGTAGTATATTGGCCAGCCACGTAGTATATTGCCCAGTCACATAGTATATTGCCCAGTCACGTAGTATATTGCCCAGCCACATAGTATATTGCCCAGTTACGTAGTATATTGCACAGCGACGTAGTATACAGCACAGAGCCATGTAGTATATTGCCCAGCCACGTAGTATATTGGCCAGTCACGTAGTATATTGCCCAGCCACGTAGTATATTGGCCAGTCACATAGTATATTGCCCAGTCATGTAGTATATTGCCCAGCCACGTAGTATATTGGCCAGTCACGTAGTATATTGCCCAGCCACGTAGTATATTGCCCAGTCACATAGTATATTGCCCAGTCACGTAGTATATTGGCCAGTCACGTAGTATATTGCCCAGCCATGTAGTATATTGCCCAGTCACATATTATATTGCCCAGTCACGTAGTATATTGCCCAGCCATGTTGTATATTGCCCAGTCACGTAGTATATTGCCCAGCCACGTAGTATATTGCCCAGCCACGTAGTATATTGCACAGCAACGTAGTGTACAGCACAGATCCACGTAGTATATTGACCAGCCACGTAGTATATTGCCCAGCCACGTAGTATATTGCCCAGCCACGTAGTATTCAGCACAGAGCCACGTAGTATATTGCCCAGTCACGTAGTATATTGGCCAGCCACGTAGTATGTTGCCCAGTCACATAGTATATTGCCCAGTCACGTAGTATATTGCCCAGCCACATAGTATATTGCCCAGTTACGTAGTATATTGCACAGAGACGTAGTATACAGCACAGAGCCACGTAGTATATTGCCCAGCCACGTAGTATATTGCTCAGCCACGTAGTATATTGGCCAGTCACGTAGTATATTGCCCAGCCACGTAGTATATTGGCCAGTCACGTAGTATATTGCCCAGCCACGTATGTCACAGGTTAAAAATAAAAAATAAACATATACTCACCTTCCGAGGGAGCCCTTGTAGTCCTGTCACCTGTGTGCGGTGCACTCGGCAGCTTCCGGTCCCAGGGTTGGTAGCGCAGGACCCGTGATGACGTCGCGGTCACATGACCATGACGTCATGGCAGTTCCTTGTCGCATACCATCGTTGCCACCGGAAGCTGCCGCTTGCATGGAGCGGTTATCGGAGCGTCGCGAGGAGCGGGAAAGGCGGCGGAAGGTGAGTATATAATGATTTTTTATTTCTTTTATTATTTTTAACATTAGATGTTTTTACTATTGACGCTGCATACGCAGCATCAATAGTAAAAACTTGGTCACACAGGGTTAATAGCGGCGGTAACGGAGTGAGTTACCCGCGGCATAACGCGGTCCGTTACCGCTGGCATTAACCCTGTGTGAGCGGTGACTGCGGGGAGTATGGAGCGAGCGCCGGGCACTGACTGCAGGGGAGTAGGGAGGGACTAATCGGACTGTGGCCGTTGCTGATTGGTAGCGGCAGCCATGACAGGCAGCTGGCGAGACCAATCAGCGACTTGGATTCCATGACAGAGACCGCGACCATTGAATATCCGTGACAGAAAGAAGGACAGACGGAAGTGACCCTTAGACAATTATATAGTAGATGTGTCTCACTGACATATTATATATATATATATATATATATATATATATATATATATATATAGACAGTATATATGTTTTAACGAATATTTGAGGACATTGATCCATTGTATGTCCGTTTTGCAAGCCTGCGAGTGTGACGCCGGTCTTATTCTCAGTTGCACATGGAAACAGAGAAGCAATGGAATGAAATTGAAAGGGAGAAGATACAGATTAGATATTAGAAACAACTTTTTGGCAGTGAGGGTTAAAAATGAGTGGAACAGCTGCCACCAGATGTGGTGAGTTCTCCTTCAATGGAAGTCTCCAAACAGAAGCTTGTCATACATCTGTCTGAGATGGTTTAATCTTGCCTCGAGCAGGGGGCTGGACACAATGACCCTGGAGGTCTCCTCCAACATTGTATGGGGGATGGTATATGGCACTGATTGCATGCCTAGGACAGTGGCTGAATCACTGAGCTCCTGTGACCACTGTGGACCCCATCACAGAGAGCTGCATACTGTGCTGTAGGACATGGTGAAGCGACAGTAACACAGGAAGCCACAGTCTCCTCAGGCACCCTGCCATCCTGCAGAGCTCAGGTACAGGGACACCCCCGCAGTCGCACATGGTCTCACCGGACAGCACTGCAGCATTCTGGAAGTGGGGCTCTAAAAGTTGTTGTTCAGAGGGGGGTTCTCAGAGGAAGGGGAGGGGCGGCAGGGAGGAGCGGCGCCGTGTGCTGTTGTCGCAGCAGTCTGGGGTTTCCCTCGGTGCTGGACTGATTCCTGGGATCCCTGTGAGCAGTTCCTGGGACTGGCGCAGCCTGCTGTCATTCTCGGCACGCTGCAGACTATTGGTGAGAGTGGGCAGGGAGCAGGAGCTGTCATGACGCGGGGCGGAGGGCTGTGGGCAGCAGACCGTCTGTAGAGGAGCCCGCTGCCATGTGCCTGCTGTGAGCTGTGCTGCCGCCGCCTCCTCCTCCTCACTTCTTCTAGGATCGTGCCTTGTCCATGGGGCAGCTGCTCTCCTCTCCATAACGTGTGCCCACCCTGGCTGCAGGATCACCACAGCACGCTCAGCCCATACCCTCTGCTGGAGGAGCCATGGAGAGGAGAAGTTCTGCAGACCAGTGTCACCCTCTGTTGCAGGAACAAGCTCTCCCAGACAGGACTGCCAGGGGGGAGAGGAGCTTCCGCTTGTGGTATGTTGGGTGGTCTTCCCTAGACCGAAGGACAACTTTACCAATGCTGCCATGGCTGGTGGCAGAGATCCGCAGGCGCGCAGAAAGGCAAGACCCTCCTGGCTGTGTGGCCCCTTGCCGAGAGGTCCAGCTCCTGGTGGTCGCCCCGCACCTTCGCTGTGTGCCCTCTTTGAATGGAGCCAGTGGCAACACAGCGGTCTTCATCTTTGAGCACAAGGCACAGCACATTGCCCGCTTCATCCACAATACCCAGGACCCCTCATACTTTGCCTACTTGATTAAGACTCAGCCTGACAACCCAGAGTCTGAGATGGCCTGCCATGTCTTCAGGGCTACTGACCCCAGCCAGGTGAGACGTCAGAAGCAGATTGATAACGTACAGGTTGGCAGGCGGAAAACACCAAGTCAAACCTGTGGAGGAATTTTCGTAAAACGATTTCTGTAAATGATCCAATGTTGGATGACCACCCCAAACATGTCTACAGGGAGCTGTCTGCTCCGCAAACATGTCTGCCTGGTGTATACCTCTGTTCCTAGAAGGCCACGGCGTACGCTTCCTCCTAGAATCTCAGGCATAGAGTGACAGATGGGTGTTATCATCTCCCTTGTCAAATGGGTGTGTTCCTATGTAATCTGACTGTCGGCACTGATTGGCTAAAGTCAGGGACACACCCCCAACGCGTACCACCCAGTTGTCAGTTCATCCATTTCTAGGAGGAATAACGGGAATAGTACAATGCGGAGGTTTATGAAAGATGCTCCCGAGTTATGTTATTGGGAGTAATAAAGTATTTCCAAAAGTCGGACATGTCAGAAGAAGAGACAGGACCTGTTTAAAGGGACTCTGTCACCTGAATTTGGAGGGAACAATTTTCAGCCGTAGGGGCGGGGTTTTCGGGTGTTTGATTCACCCTTTCCTTACCCGCTGGCTGTCCGTAGTACATGCCTGCACAAGGCAATCTTGTACTATAGAGAACAGAGAATGAACTTCAATCCAATATTGCAGCCAGCGGGTAAGGAAAGGGTGAATCAAACACCCGAAAACCGCGCCCCTATGGCTGAAAATTGTTCCCTCCAAATTCAGGTGACAGAGTCCCTTTAAGCTTCCATGTGCTAGGATTGTAGATTATTTGTTGGTGTGCACAAGGCCCCGAGCGTGGCATGTGTGCCCGTTGTGGTATAAAGGATGTTCTGTCTGTTATTAAGAAGTAGGAAGTTGTGGTTGTGTCCTGGACGCAGGTATCCTGGTTGTCAACTGTAGTAACGAGTGCCGAGACCTGCCCGGAGAGCGCAGCTGACCTGTGCCTGTTTCCATGATCCATGCCATTACTGTGACACTTGGAAGTGAATCTCCACCAATCGCTGGACTAGTCCTACTGGTCCACTGGAGGAGATGCAGCTCTACAATCTAGAGACAACCTGGGTGCCTGGGAGTACTGAGTTACAGGGCTTGACCGATTAAACCAAATTGCCACCTTTCCACCAGATAGGTGATAACGTGCTATTGATGGGGGTCTGAGCTCTTGGACCTGCACTGATCAGCAGAACGGGGGATTGTTATCATTGACTGGGCACTTCTATCACCCTTACAGATCGGACGCCGGACTGCTGCTCCATTCATTCTCTATGGGGCTGCCGGAAAAGGCGGATGGATGGTGCACATGTGCACTACTGCTACATGCTAATGGGGATAAAAGTTTCCCATTCTCCCAGTCGGTGCAGGTCCCAGCTGTTGGACTGCCACCGATCAATACGTTATCGCCTATAGAATATGTGCTGTAGGTGACAATTTTCTTTCATCGGACAACCCCTTTATGTGAGGCTAAAACGATGACATCTACCCGTGTTACGTGGCATCATCTATGCATCAAATGCAGAAAATCTGTGAATAAAGTGTGTAGCTATATATCACTGTACACTGATAAAACATAAACCAATACAAGTGAGATAAATACTGTATGAGGCAGAAAACGAATTCACGACATATACGTGTAAGTGATTAAACCACAAACCAACCCTGAAGTGTTCTACAAAGCGTCAGCTGAGGCTAAGCATGGCGTGTGAGCAGGCTGATCTTGTTTTTGTTTTTAATTTTGTAACCTGTCAGAAAGATGAGCCATAAACGAGTAGGTGGACAACTTCTAGGACCCTTGCTCCTTGCAAAACTGCAACAGAAAAGGGCCCCTATGTAAGAACAGTTATGGGCCCTATGCAGTCCAATAGCTCATTATAATGCACAATGTCCCCTCCTGTGGAGGTGGAAATGGGCCCTTTACGTCTTTGGCCCCTGTGCGGTTGCACCGATGACATGTCTGCCCCTTTGTGTGAGATCCTGCAGTCAGTATCCCACAAATCTAAGATTTATCACCTATCCATTGACCAGATGATTAATGCTTATTTTTTGATTGTGCACTGTGACCGGCCCTAGAGAGGTGGGACTTGGCATCAGACCCCCACGATACTTATATGACCCGTGCAATGTACAGCTTATTATAGGGTCTCTTTTGTTCTGCTTCTGTATTTGGTGCCTCCTTAAAGGGAATCTGTCACCACTTTTTTGGGCATATCATGTGAAAATATCATCCAATTCAGTGTTACCTATGCATTATAACAGTACTTTTGATACACCTTGACTAACCTTTGATCAATAAATACCGTTTATATTCCTCCCGCTGTGTATGTAAATCTGCTTGGTCCTGGTTTTGGTTTTATGCTTTGCCCACGCGCAAGATACCGTTTGAATGCGCACCCGCGGTAACAGTACGCAAACGCAGAAATTACCCGAAAGAAATGCGTAGAGCAAGACAGGATGGTGAGAGAGATGGACAATAAGCCCCACCCATCGGACCGAGCAGATTTACATACACTGCGGGAGGAATATAAACTGTATTTATGGATCAAAGGTGGAAGTCAAGGTGTATCAAAAGTACTGTTATAATGCATATACACTGAACAGAATGATGTTTTTACATGATATGTCAAAAAAGTGGTGACAAATTCCCTTTAAAGCATCATATTCTGCAAGATTGTATATAGATCTGTTAGCAGAAACATCTATGTATTGCCATTTAACTTGAGCGCCCTGTGGGCACAGTTACAGATTCATGCAGTGATCATTTCATGTGCACATGGAGCCAGCGGCCATAGTGAGGTCACATTTGGCGATTGGTATCTACTTACTGCACATCTGAGAGTCGGAAGCAGGGAAAGTCATGGATAGAATAGGTCCCTGTGTAGGATCAGTATGTGGGCCCTTTCCAGGCCAATAGCGCATTACAATTCCACCTGCTTTGGAGCTTGATGTGGGCCCCCCTACCTGTTAGGCCAGTTTCACACGTCAGTGGCTCCGGTACGTGAGGTGACAGTTTCCTCACGTACCGGAGCCACTGACATACGTAGACACATTAAAATCAATGCATCTGTGCAGATGTCATTGATTTTTTGCGGACCGTGTCTCCGTGTGCCAAACACGGAGACATGTCAGTGTTCGTGGGAGCGCACGAATTACACGGACCCATTAAAGTCAATGGGTCCGTGTAAAACACGTACCGCACACGGACGTTGTCCGTGTGCAGTCCATGTGCCGTGCAGGAGACAGCGCTACATTAAGCGCTGTCCCCCCCACTGGTGCTGAAGCCGCCATTCATATCTTCCCTGCAGCAGCGTTTGCTGTAGAGAAGATATGAATAATTGTGTGTAAAATCAAGATCCAGGTCCCCACCCCCCTCCCACCCACTGTGCGCCCCCCCCCCGCTGTGATTAAAATACTCACCCGGCTCCATCGCAGCGTCCTGTCCTGGCCGCACCTTCTACTGTATGAGCGGTCACGTGGGGCCCGCTCATTTACAGTAATGAATATGCGGCTCCACCGCTTTGGGAGGTGGAGCCGCATATTCATGATTGTAATCGGCCCACATGACCACTCATACAGTACAAGGTGCGGCCAGGACAGGAAGCAGCGCCAGCCAGCGAAGGAGCTGGGTAAGTATTTTAATCACAGCGGGGGGGCCGCACAGGGGGTGGGGACCTGGATCTTGATTTTACACACAATTATTCATATCTTCTCTACAGCAAACGCTGCTGCCGGGAAGATATGAATGGGGCTTCAGCACCAGATGCAGGGGACAGCGCTAAGCTTTAGCGCCGTCTCCGGCACGGTGCGTGTGGTACCCAGCACGGTGCGTGTGGTACCCAGTGGGCACACTGATGTGCCACAGAAACGCACCGGCACACGGACACGGATAATTCCGGTACCGATTTTTCCGGTACAGGAATTATCTGGACGTGTGAGACTGGCCTTAGGCCCATGTACTGCTGCAGAGGTGTCACCAATGGTATGTCCACTCCTGGTATAGAGACCCAAAACTGAATCAGCCATCAGGAATTAGACAGCCGGCCCAATACTAACATCATTTCTGGCTTTTTGGCATCATTCCTCCTGGGTGGTTATCATGTTAATGATTCTCAATCTTATAATCACTGTGTGAAAATCACGCTGCAGAGCAGGCTAAACCTGGTGCTGCGCTCTGTGATGAGGCTTCATTAGGCTAGGTAAGCCATGACGTTTTGTAGGGTTCTCAGGTAGATGACATTCATCCTAAAAAGAATATAGACACCTTCCCCCAGGATCCAAAATATCAGTAAAATTGTTAGGGTAAGTTCACACAGGGCAGTTTTGCTACGGTTTTATTATGCTAATTTTCAGCTGCTTTTTACAGTACCAGCAAAGCCTATGAGATTTCAGAAATCTCATGCACACACATTGTTTTTTTGTGTGATCGGTATTTTTTGCTTTGCAGTGTTTTTTTGGACATAGAGCATGTCACTTCTTTCAGCGTTTTTCCAACGTTTTCCACCCTTTGACTTGAATGGATGGTGAAAAAACGCTGCAAATACACAGATTGACTTTTCTTGCAGCGTGTTTGCTGCAGAAAAGTCAAGGACAGCTGGATGTGATGTCACACTCGGCCCTGCTACATCTAGATGGCAGGCTGCATGATGCGTCCATGCATCCTGTCATCCAGCAGAGCAGGCCCGATGCCCATTCATTTGATTGGGGAGACCGACAATACAGTGTTTAACATGCTGTCATATGCATGACAGGGCGGCAGACACCACTTGTGATCACCGGGGAAATCATCCTCACCGGTCAGAGAGCCGAGCTTCCCACGCTGTTAGAAAACAGCGGAGAGTGCTCAGCTGTGATTGGAGGTGTAAACTCACCTCCGATCACTGGTGTCAGCTGATAGGACTACTGCTCCCATCATCGTGACACCTACAGCCGCTAATAACAGCGAGAGCAGGAGATGGGAGTTTTCATCTGCCGCTCCTATAGATAAATAAAATTTAAAAAAAAAATGGCGTGGGTTCCCCCTATTTTTGATAACCAGCCAGACAAAACTCACAGCTATTCAGTTATCAAGAATAGATAACGCTTTTTAAAAATTATTTAAATAAATAATTTAAAAAATGGCGTAGGGTCCCCCCCATTTTTGACAACCAGCCTTGAAAAAGCTCCCAGCTGGGGGCTGGTATTGTCAGGCTGGTAAGGGGCTTTGGATATAGGCCCCCCCACCCTAAAAAGAGCAGCCCGCAGCTGCCCAGAAAAGGCGCATCTATTAGATGCGCCAATTCTGGCGCTTTGCCCAGCTCTTCCCACTTGCCCTGTAGAGGTGGCAAGTGGGGTAATGAGGGGATAATGTCACCTTTCTATTATAAGGTGACATTAAGCCGGCTTAGTAAGACACCTATCCATTACTAATCCTATAGTAGTTAAAGGGTTAAATAAGCACACCATACAGTAAGAAAAAAGTCTTTTAATGAAATAAAACACCACACAGTTTTGCCATCTTTTTATTGTTCTGCCATTCCAAAGCGAAGCCCTCGATCTTCTGAAATAAAATTAAAAATAATAAATCAACTATGTACTCCCTGATCCGTCGCAGTCCAATATGACGAGTGTCGCACGCAGTATCTAGGGGAGATAAAGCTTACAACCGGGAGCGCTGCTAATGCGTCCGCTCCCGGCTGTAAGCGACTGGGGAATGAATGAGATGGAGCGGGCGCAGGCTCAGTAACTAGCGGTGACATCACCGAGCCCGCGCTCCCTCACAGCTTGACGCGAGGTTACCTCTACACCGTGGGAAAATGCCAGGGATCGATCGATCTATCTATCTACAGGAAGCTGTTTTTTTTTTCTCCGTGTGCACTGAACTTTATTGGCATGCACAAAGAGAAAAAAATACGCATGAAAAAAACGCACCAAAAAAACGCACTTACACCTGCGTTTTTGATGCAGCTTCTTTCCTGCCAAGAAGATCAGGTTTTGCTGCAGAAAAAAACGCAGCAAAAACGCCCTGTGTGAACTTACCCTTATTAGCCACAGCTAGATGTAATATTAGTGCTGAGTCGTTATATCAGACATAGACGCACAGAGAGCTGCTGCAGGGAAGAGGGCACTGCACTAAAAGGGGTTGTCCAGTGAGGATAGGTTATCACCTATCCCCAGAAAAGGTGATAGGTTGCTGATTGGAGGGGTCTGACCACTGGGACCGCCGTGATTTACAGAAGGGGACACTTTTTCCACTTCGCCCATAGAGAATAAATGAAGCAACGCACTGCCGGTCCATTCTGTATGTGGATAATGGAGATTAAACTGCCCATTCTTCCCATCAGTGCGCCCACCGATCCATAAGTTGTTTCCTATCCTATGGAGAGGTGATTAATTATCCTCACTTGGCAACCCCTTTAAATAAGAGATTCTGGAAAGCTGCGACCAGTCAGGAAGCAGCAGGAAGTAGTGCATGATCACCATTCTGATGAATTACCGTCTATGTAATACGAGGCACAGACAAAGCAGCTGTCTCTTCTAGGTCACAGTGGAGAGTCCTGGGCAGAGCCCCCCAGTGTATGATGTCCATGTCTGCCTTTAGGGTATGGGGGCAGGGGTTGGCGTCATGGAGCCTTTCATGACCAAGTTCTACCTTTTTTTTTTTTTCTTGTGTGGGGTCAATAGATCAGTGATCATCAAGGTCCCTATGTCCGGGCTTGCACACAAGGTGGCATGTACGCAGTCACCCTGCACAATTGCTATATGGAGAGGGTAAGCCCACGTGCGGGCATCTCTGTGCTACACGCACCAGTAGCGTGGAATCCACGGCATCTGAGGCCGAGCATTGACCTCATACTGGATAATGTACAGTGTAGCCCAGTTACAGCATCGAGGCTGGATGCGATAACAGCACACTTGGGATGTGCGGCAGAGTCACACAGCACATAGTTATTCATGTTCTGAACCACAAACAAGCAAGACAATTGTAAATACATGCTGAACTCTTCTATTGTTTTTTATGGAAAATTGTGGTGTGTGAACGTGGCCTCAGACCTGTCCTTCCACATAAGCAGATGACGTGTGCAGCCGCCTATCACATAGGCTCTGTCCCCTTGTTGTATGCCAGGCGCAGCTCGGTGCTTCGAGGACTGGCCGGGACTATACAGAGCAAAGTGTCAGTCACTTTTTCATCAATGTGTTGAATCATATTTTCAACCATTTTTGGTTCATATATCTGTTTTTACTTACGGGTAACCATTGGTTTAATTTTTATTTCATGGATCAATAGTACACGTGAAAATAAGTGACCCCTTAATATATCTTATCAGAGAAATCTTTCTCTGCAGGACTGATCATTTCTTCTCCGAATTTTCACTTTATGTGTAAAATGTGTATTCAGTGCAGACAGATTGTTGCATTACTGAGATAGGAGACGGCAGTTAGTGCTGGTGAGACTCTATGGAGATGGGAGGGAGGAGGAGGGAGCAGCTCGGCCTGTAGCTCTTACCCCTTCTCCATAGAGTCTCATTAGTACTAACTGCCGTCTCCTATCTCAGTAATGTAACATTCTGTCTTCTCTTATCATTTTACCTGTGAATTGAGAATTTTGAGAATAAATTATGAGTCCTGACGGAGAAAGAAACAGAATTCCCTAATAAGATAAATTACAAAGTTGCTTAATTTCATGTGTATTATTGATTTATAAAAAATAAAATGATGGTTACACATTAAGTAAAAAACAGACACATGGAGTAAAATGGATGAAAATCTGATCCAACACATTGATGAAAAAGGTCTGTTTTTCTTAGATGAAAAAAAAGACAGAAAACCTCAAGGCACCTTCCACCTGTCAATTAAAGGGAACCTGTCACCCCGTTTTTTGAGATTGAGATATAAATACTGTTAAATAGGGCCTGCGCTGTGCGTTACTATAGTGTATGTAGTGTACCCCGATTCCCCATGTATGCTGAGAAATACATTACCAAAGTCGCCGTTTTCGCCTGTCAATCAGGCTGGTCTGGTCAGGTGGGCGTGTTCACAGCGTTCTTTTCTTCCCCAGCTTTCCGTTGGTGGCGTAGTGGTGTGCGCATGTCCAGAGTTCCGACTTCCCTGCGCCCACGTGAAGACACAGCGCGCGATCTGCGCTGTAATCCCTTGCATCGGTGGGGGCGGCCATCTTCCTGTGGCCGCGCGTGCGCAGATGGAGTACTCTGCTGCACGGGGCTTCAGGAAAATGGCCGCGGGCAGCCGCGCGTGCGCATTAGAGATCGCGGCGGCCATTTTCCCAAAGCCGAGTTTGCACAAATAGAACACGTGTCTGAAAATGAAGCTTTAGTTGAAAAACCAGCCAGAGGCACAATGAGAAGCTGCAGAGCGGTGCCTGATAAACAATGGAGGGAGCGCGGTGTTTGCTGTAGTGCCATGACCCCTTCAACAGCTCACGTGTCGGGATGCTGAGAGTCAGGTCCCCACCAAACGAATTGATTGTCATATCCCAAGAATCGGCCATCATTGCGGTTGATTGCTGCTACCAAGATGCCTTTATTCTGCGTAATCCATGGATGATCCATTGATTTTTAATGCTTTAGAATAAATGATCAGCCAGCCTCTTAGCATATTGTGTGATCTTTCTATTAAAGACTTCATTACAGGTTTTGCACCAGGTTAATAACGTACAGCTCCAGGAGCACACCGCCCATGGCAAGCAGAAAGCCAGGAGTACGGTGTTCATTTTAGGACATGGTCACAAATCAAAGTCAAACATCAGAAATACTCTGTCTGATGCCTGACTCTGATGCCTGACTCTGATGCCTGACTCTGATGCCTGACTCTGATGCCTGACTCTGATGCCTGACTCTGATGCCTGACTCTGATGCCTGACTCTGATGCCTGACTCTGATGCCTGACTCTGATGCCTGACTCAGCTAAAATTAGTACCTGGGATCACTTGAGCTTGTGGTGCAATGGTAAGGCCGACGGCTGGATCTAGACGCAGGATCCGTTTTTTTTCCGCCGGATCCGTTTTATTTTTCTGCCGGATCCGTTTTTTTACGCCGGATCCGATTTTTTTTTTTTACCTCGGATCTGTTTTTTTACGCCGGATCCGGGTGTTTTTTCGCTGGATCCGTTTTTCTTCCGTCGGATCTGTTTTCTTCGCCAGATCCGTTTTTTACGCCGAATCCGTTTTTTTTCGCCGGATCCGTTTTTTTCTGCCGGATCTGTTTTTTTTACGCCATATCCATTTTTTTTTACGCCAGATCCGTTTTTTTTACACCAGATTTTTTTTTTTCGCTGGATCCGTTTTTTTCGCCTGATCCATTTTTTTTTACGCCGAATCCGTTTTTTTTCGCCGGATCCGTTTTTTTCTGCCGGATGTTTTTTTACGCCATATCCATTTTTTTACGCCAGATCCGTTTTTTTTTTTACACCGGATTTTTTTTTTCGCTGGATCCGTTTTTTTACGCCAAATCCGTTTTTTCGCCTAATCCATTTTTTCTTCCGGATCCGTTTTTTTTTTACGCCTGATCAGTTTATTTTTGCGCCGTATCCGTTTTTTTACACCAGATTCATTTTTCTTCTGCCGGCGTAAAAAAACGGATCAGGCGTAAAAAAAACGGATCCGGCGTAATAAACTTTTTTTTTTACGCCGGATCCGTTTTTTCCGGCCGCAGAAAAAAACGGATCCGGTGGAAAAAAACGGATCCGGCGTAAAAAAACGGATATGGCGTAAAAATAAACGGATCAGGCGTATAAAAAAAAAAACCGATCCGGAAGAAAAAAATGGATCCGGCGAAAAAAACGGATTCGGCGTAAAAAAAAAGGATCCGGCAAAAAAAAAACCGAATTTGGCGTAAAAAAAAACGGATCTGGCGAAAAAAAACGGATCCGGTGTAAAAAAAAACGGATCCGGCGTTAAAAAAACCGGATCTGGCGTAAAAAAAATGGATATGGCGTTAAAAAAAACAGATCCGGCAGAAAAAAACGGATCCAGCGAAAAAAAACGGATTCGTCGAAAAAAAAACGGATCCGGTGAAAAAAACGGATCCGGCGGAAGAAAAACCGATCCGGCGTAAAAAAAAAAAAACGGATCCGGCGTAAAAAAAAAAATGGATCCCGCGAAAAAAACCCGGATCCGGCAGAAAAAAACGGATCTGGCGTAAAAAAAAAAAACGGATCCGGCAGAAAAAAAAACGGATCTGGCGAAAAAAAAACGGATCCGGTGTAAAAAAAAATGGATCCGGTGTAAAAAAAAACGGATCCGGCGAACAAAAACGGAGCCGGCAGACAAAAACGGATCTGGTGGACACAAACGGATCCGGAAAAAAAACGGATTCTGAGGAAAACGGATCCTGCAGAAAAAAACGGATCTGGCGGAAAAAAAATGGATCCGGCCGACAAAAACGGATCCGACAGAAAAATAAAACCGATCCGGCGGAAAAAAAACGGATCCTGCGTCTAGAGGCTACAGCCGTCGGCATTACCATTGCACCACAAGCTCAAGTGATCCCAGGTACTAATTTTAGCTAATTTTACTAATTTTACTAATTTTATGTATCAGAATCAAGTATCAGACTCAGGTATCAAAGTCAAGTATCAGAGTCAAGTATCAGAGTCAGGTATCAAAGTCAAGTATCGGAGTCAGGTATCAGAGTCAAGTATCAGAGTCAAGTATTAGAGTCAGGTATCAAAGTCAAGTATCAGACTCGGGTATCAAAGTCAAGTATCAGAATGAGGTATCAGACAGAGTATTTCTGATGTTTGACTTTGATTTGTGACTTTGATTTGTGACTTTGATATGTGAAAGTCAGGTATCAGAATCAAGTATCAGAATGAGGTATCAGACAGAGCATTTCTGATGTTCGACTTTGATTTGTGACCATGTCCTAAAATGAACACCGTACAGGAGGCAAATGTGCTCCTGAAGAAAGAAAATGAAACAAACTCCTTAAAGGGAACCTGTCACCCCCCCCCCCAGGCGTTTGAAACTAAAAGAGCCACCTTGGGCAGCAGTAATGCTGCACTCTGTATTCCTTCCACACTGCAAAAACATACTGATAGGGAATGTAGATTGTGAGCCCCAATGGGGACAGTGACGATGATGACTGTAAAATGGTGCAGAATATGATAGTGCTATATAAGCAATGCATAATAAATAATAAAATAAAAATAAAACGCAGTCAAATTGACCCTTCTAAACTGGCCTTTCAATTATGACATCTACCATACAAAGTGACGTGAGCAGGGCTAAATGGTCACAGGGATGTGACAATGCTGGCGCACCTTGCTTGTAGATGTAAGCTTTTGGATTTACAATTCTCCAAGGTGGTTAATTTTAGGGGGTCAGTGAAGGTCCCAATGCAATGACAGCGACCACTACACAGTGAATGGAGGCAAATCTTATCCTCTCCATTAGGTCACGTCCAGCCATGCCTGAGCTGGAACCAGAAGATTGGTAGACGTGCTGGATGTCGGGCTGTTCCCAATCTGATCTGATATTGATGATACTTCCTGAGTTATGGTGATCAATATCAGTAATCTGGACAACCCCTTTGCGCTCCATTGTGTCTCTTAGTTTTGTAGAGGAGTGGAATGTGGTGCTCAACTATCGCTCTTACCCCAGAGGAGATAGGTGTGAAATGTGTAAAGGCGGGTTTACATCTCTTTGAGAACACAAGATATTTATTACCATATTAAAAATACACAGTAAAGACTATTAATAAGTTGGAGCAGAGAAATGTTGGACATCTCACCCTAGTGAGAAGATGGTGTGGATACAACCTCAAAATTACAAGGTCTATTACTCAGCCAAGGTAATTTTCTGTGTCAGCCACACTTTATAATTTCCATTGTGATGGATCAGGTACTTTGAAGGACCACTTTTGTGCCATTTTGGCTTTCATGCTATTATTTTTGAGCTTTCATTATTATAAAAGCTTGTTGGTGTAAAGTTCTTGTTCCTATTATTATTTACTATGCCTTTATGTAGCTGTGTGTTGATATACTCTTTTCCCTATCATTACTAACTGCTAGTAAGAATCCAAGGTTTGGAGTCTGGAGGCCCTGCTAACCTTGTGGCGTTCCAGTATGTAGACACTTCATTGCACAGTGAAAGTTCAAGGGTGTACAATGAAAAGCGGGATTGCCAGGATGAGTGACGAACTGTTAGAGACGGTCTCTGTTTTGCCTTGATCTGTGCTTATTTTCCTTATTTGTCCTCATATTTTCCAAGAATGCGTTCTTTCGTGTTTGTCATAAACGTCTATGATGCTTGAATTAAGTGGGTTTTACCAAGTTTCTAAATTAACCCCTACTATAGAATAAGAGATACTTTCTTGATCTCTGGGTGACCACCTACTGGGACCCCCAATGGTCCCCAGGATGGGGCGATGACGAGTCACATCTGAATAGAACAGAGGTCGAGCATGCACACATCTTCTCCATTCATTCTTTATGGGACTGCTAGAGATAGCAGATTACTGTACTTGGCTATATGATGTAACAGATAATTTGTGGGAATTACTAAATTTTCACGTCTCATCTAAAATATGTAATGGTATTAGAAGCCACCATTATAGCTGCATTGTTGCATGTTTTCCTGTAATGTATTTTTAGGTTTTCTTTTGGTATTAATACATAACAGTAAGACAACAACTATTAAACATATTACGTGTTTTCAGATTTATCAACAGCTAAGGCCAGTTTATATTGCGTTAACGGGCTGCTGTTAACGCAATTGCCAATGTGTCATCGCGCTAGCGCAGATAGAGCTAGCAGATGCTCTATCTGCGCTAGCAGTGACGGACCCGGAAACGCTGCAGCCCGCGTTCCAGGGTCCACCACTCAATGACGGCACATCGCTAGCGCACACCCATTGTGGGCGTGCGCTAGCGATGCGTCCAACATAAAACTAAATGGCGGCGTTAACGGACTACATTACACCGCAGTGTAACATAGTCCGTCTAACAGACGCCAAAAACGTAATGTGAACCTGGCCTTAACAATAAGTAATCCTAAAACAGTAGGTATCATCAAAAAATAGTTTGTTAGACATAGGCCAAACTTTGTAAGAGCAAATATTCAATGGATCCACGTGGCCTAAATGTACATAGAGTACCAAGCAGCGTGCCACATTATGTTCAAATAATGCATCAGTGTCCATCACCTCCAATCGTCTTATTCCACAAAGCTTCAAATTTATAAGAGCATTTCTTAAAGGGAACCTGTCGCCCCCAAAATGGAAGTTGAGCTAAGCCCACCGGCATCAGGGGCTTATCTACAGCATTCTGTAATGCTGTAGATAAGTTCCCGATGTAACCTGAAAGATGAGAAAAAGATGAGAAAAAGAGGTTAGATTATACTCACCCAGGGGCGGTCCTGGTTCTGTTCTGGTACGATGGGTGTCGCAGTCCGGGGCCTTCCATCTTCTAAAGGTACCGTCACACTAAGCGACGCTGCAGCGATACCGACAACGATCCGGATCGCTGCAGCGTCGCTGTTTGGTCGCTGGAGAGCTGTCACACAGACCGCTCTCCAGCGACCAACGATCCCGAGGTCCCCGGTAACCAGGGTAAACATCGGGTAACTAAGCGCAGGGCCGCGCTTAGTAACCCGATGTTTACCCTGGTTACCATCGTAAAAAAACAAACAGTACATACTTACATTCAGCTGTCTGTCCCTTGCCGTCTGTTTGCTGCACTGACTGCTGGCCGCAAAGTGAAAGCAGAGCACAGCCACAGCGGTGAGTCACCGCTGTGTGACTCACCGCTGTGCTGTGCTTTCACTTTCACTTTGCGGCCAGCAGTCAGTGCAGCAAACAGACGGCAAGGGACAGACAGCTGAATGTAAGTATGTACTGTTTGTTTTTTTACGCTGGTAACCAGGGTAAACATCGGGTTACTAAGCACGGCCCTGCGCTTAGTTACCCGATGTTTACCCTGGTTACCAGTGAAGACATCGCTGAATCGGTGTCACACACACCGATTCAGCGATGTCTGCGGGGAGTCCAGCGACGAAATAAAGTTCTGGACTTTCTTCCCCGACCAGCGATCTCCCAGCAGGGGCCTGATCGCTGCTGCCTGTCACACTGGACGATATCGCTAGCGAGGAAGCTGCAACGTCACGGATCGCTAGCGATATCGTCTAGTGTGACAGTACCTTTATGATGACGTCCTCTTGTCTTCAGGCTGCGGCTCCAGCGCAGGCGTATTTTGTCTGCCCTGTTGAGGGCAGAGCAAAGTACTGCAGTGCGCCGGAAAAGGTCAGAGAGGCCCGGCGCCTGCACACTGCAGTACTTTGCTCTGCCCTCAACAGGGCAGACAAAATACGCCTGCGCTGGAGCCGCAGCCTGGAGACAAGAGGACGTCATCGTAAGAAGATGGGAGGCCCCTGACCGGACAGCGACTCCCATCGGACCAGAACAGAACCGGGACCACCCCTCTAATCTAACCTCTTTTTCTCATCTTTCAGGATACATCGGGGGCTTATCTACAGCATTCCAGAATGCTGTAGATAAGCCCCTGATGCCGGTGGGCTTAGCTCACCTTCGATTATGGGGGTGACAGGTTCCCTTTAATTTTTCATTAATTTGGCAATTTGTAATTTACATACATGATCACCACTGTCCCCCTTGAGGCTCACAATCTAGGTTCCCTATCAGTATGTCTTTAGAGTGTATGAGGAAACCCACGCAAACACGGAGAGAACATACAAACTCCTTGCAGATGTTGTCCTTGGTGAGATTTGAACCTAGGATGCCAGTTCTGCAAAATGCAAGAGTGTTAACTATTGAGCCACCGTGCACCCCTTAAATAAGACTTTGTACATTGCAAAATAGTTATTTGCTTTACTAGAAACTTATTGCATTACATTGGGTGAACTCTGAAGAATAAATCGCAACGTATATAGCATGTGACAGATTATTTACTGATAGTGAATGGGGGTTTCTTCAAATGAATATAATTTTACAATTGAAATTTGGCAAACGTTATGAGACTTGTGACCACCCAGTTTAATTACCTCCAGTTGTCCTGTATTACTGGATCACCCCACTATGTACAGGAAATATGTAAAATCTTTGCACTTTATAGTCCACCTGAGCTTTAGGGCACAGATTCTTGCTCCATAATTGATTGCATGACACATGCTGTATTTACCAAGTAGCTAAATAAGTGCCTTGATTTAATAAGTAGGTGTCTGGGTACAAGGATGATTGTTCCTGGTACAAGGCTAGAAGTAATGATGGACAATGGCGGCCTGGGTCCGGTAGCTGATTTACTGATACACAGCCATAACTTCTGCAGACTGCTGATCTGTGTCAGCACAGGCAGATAGTAACTGGAAGCCTGTTTAGTATAATATTGCCAACTATGCCATATCAAATGAGACGTTTGTGTGACTAGGTTGTTGTTGTTGTATGACGTTTATCTAAAAATGCTATGGACACTTTTGACATGGAAAAAAAGTAATTTTTACATGTCAGTGGTATAGCTTTAGTTAATAAAAATGCACTAGGTTTTAGTCTGCACTTCCTTCATTCATTTTCAGACCCTCTGCTATGCATCTTGCAGCCTCATCTAAGTTTCAGATATTTTTCATGTGGGAGTGTCCCTCCCTGTAATACATGCTGGATGAGGTCTGTGTGTATCCAGGGTGCTATTGTCTTCACTTGCTTTGATGTAACAGCACAGCTCCAGAATTCCTCCTTTTTCCTTTGGCCTGTTGATTCTGCTCTCCATAAGACTCTACACACTTTCTTCCCTCTCCAATAAATAACCCTCTTCCCCTCCATTCTTCTACCTGTAAGGGAGCTCATACACTTGAAGTCAAAGTTGTATGAAACCTTCAGATTCGACCATAACTAACAGTAGTAATTGATGCCTTGTTTCTCTGATTTATACAGTAAAAGCCTACTATGCTTAATATTAAATAATGCTCCCTATTGTTGAAAAATTTCATTGGAAATGTTTAGATTTTTTTTTTCATGATTGAAATGCCAGCTGTACTGATAGAGGCGGGAGGAAAGAGTTAATCCACATTCCATTTCTTTTTGGGTGTAACTCTTGTGCAATTAATATTGACAGTCTAAACATTTTCTTCTTTCTCGCAGATAAGATACTGACAGAGTCTGACATATACTCTCCCAAACAGCGGCAGCCCTGCCAAGTCTTGCCTTATACAAATGCTGAACAGAGGGCTTTTTATTGAATTAAAAGGAATTTTGCACTTACAGGCTGTGTTATTCCAATGTGGATTCATAGCTACTCTCTCAATACATCACTATACAAGGGGATCCAGAAAGGAGGGGCAAAAGTAAAGGCCCTTAGGTACAGTGGTAAATGGCTGGTGACCGAAAAGCAAAGCTGGCTTATTTGCCCAGGGAACTGTTCCCAGCACAGCTTTTATTTTTTCATAGCTAAATGTGAACTGTTCTTACATAGTGTGGTATAAGAGGGAGACATCGAAGCGTCATAAAGCTTTTTTCGGATTGAAATTTGCAAAAACGCGGTCTGTTGTGACAGCGCAGCGAAACTTTCAGAATGAATTTGGTACACATGCTCCATATAGAAACTGCATTTCACGTTAGGCGAAAGAACTCCAAACCACTAGGTGCTTGTCCTGGGACACGGTGGGGCCACCCAGAGACTTCTGGAGAGTAAAGTGAACAAGAATGTGAGCTGTGAATGAGCCTAGTCCAACAAGGCAACCGGGCTAATTAGTATTGAACTACCGATGCCACTGAGGCAAACCAGCCTGAACATTTGCATATAGATAAACTTGGATAGTTAATGGGTCTTTTCATGTTAAAGGGAAGCTGTGGCCTGTTTTGTCCTGAGTCAACTACAGCTATGACCTTAATCAGCGCCTGTGCTGGAGCCCATCAATGGTTGTATAACCCCCTATGTAACCCAAAAAGCCTTGTGAAGTTCTCCCGCGCTGTATGTTAATCCTGTCGGTCCGGTCCATGGGTGTTTTCAGCCATCTCTATCCCTCCCAGTGGCTGATAGCCGTCCTCTTAGGCCTCTGTCACACTTTCGTCGGGAAGCTCCCGTCCTGCTGCATCACCGAGACGTATCGACGGACGTGTGTCAAAACGTATGTGACGGGTGCACTGGGCTCGTCTTTCTGATGGACCTGTCGAGGCTATGTGCACCTGTTGTGTGGATTTCACAATGTATTACAAGGAACGCTAGCTGCCGGGAGCATCGGTGACGCTGCGCGGGACGTCGGTAGTGAGAATATTGCAATTTTTTTTTTTTTAAATTATTTTTAACATTCTATCTTGTTACTATTGATGCTGCATAGGCAGCATCAATAGTAAAAAGAGAAAGAGAGCGAGCATTTCCCTGACGGGAAATTCTTCCACGCATGCTCAGTTTGAAAACACGGGACCCGTCGCTGGATTTCTGCTTTTCACAGTCACTGATGCATCCTGCGCCAATAGGCTTCCATTGTAGCCAGTGACGGGCAGCGCAGGATGCGTCGCTGACCGATTTTCCGACGTGCAGAAAAAACGTTCCTCTGAATGTTTTCTCTGGCCTGGATCATGACAGTTCTGCTCCCCAGGTCCTACATTCTCCTACATAGTTCAGTCATTTAAGGTACCTTCACACATAACGATATTGTTAACGATATCGTTGCTTTTTGTGACGTAGCAACGATATCGTTAATGAAATCGTTATGTGTGACAGCGACCAACGATCAGGCCCCTGCTGGGAGATCGTTGGTCGCTGAATAAAGTCCAGAACTTTATTTCGTCGCTGGACTCCCTGCAGACATCGCTGGATCGGCGTGTGTGACACCGATCCAGCGATGTCTTCACTGGTAACCAGGGTAAACATCGGGTAACTAAGCGCAGGGCCACGCTTAGTAACCCGATGTTTACCCTGGTTACCATCCTAAAAGTAAAAAAAAACAAACACTACATACTTACCTACAGCCGTCTATCCTCCAGCGCTGTGCTCTGCTCTCCTCCTGTACTGGCTGTGAGCGTCGGTCAGCCGGAAAGCAGAGTGGTGACGTCACCGCTCTGCTTTCCGGCCGCTGTGCTCACACAGACAGTACAGGAGGAGTGCAGAGCACAGCGCTGGAGGATAGACGGCTGTAGGTAAGTATGTAGTGTTTTTTTTTTTTTTTTTACTTTTAGGATGGTAACCAGGGTAAACATCGGGTTACTAAGCGCGGCCCTGCGCTTAGTTACCCGATGTTTACCCTGGTTACCGACATCGTTGGTCGCTGGAGAGCGGTCTGTGTGACAGCTCTCCAGCGACCAAACAGCGACGCTGCAGCGATCCGGATCGTTGTCGGTATCGCTGCAGCGTCGCTTAATGTGAAGGGGCCTTTAGCCTTATTTCTATGTAGAAGATATGACTTGTTTGCACCCAGTTCTTTCATGAAGACCACTTCTGAGTACACTTCTCTGAACAGATGGGTGTAGCTGGTCCCATGGCTGCTGGCAGTTGTCACTGCTGGATATCGTTAGGTGTCATAAGATTATTCTGATATTCTATGGAGACCGGTGACGTGGATCAGAGTGAAGACAGAAACACGGTATATCAAGACTCAAAGTATATTGTAGGAAAACAGGCTTCAGGTGCAAGTGAACAGAGGTTCTACGAATCAAGCAGCAGACATATACAGACTCAGGAACATAAGGGTGTTGTCAGTACAGACCGATGATGAGAGTTCAAGCCCGGACTGGGCTCCTAGCAGTGAGCAGGCCGCAGCGGAGGTGGGTGCAGAGCAGATCCGGAGAAGTAAAGTCTTTCAGATGGGAGGCAGACCGGTAGCAAATGGGGTATCCCGATGAACAGAAGAGACAGGCAAGATACAAGTCCTTCTAGCTTGGCAGCAGGTGAAGTACGAAATACACAAGCAAGGTATAGTGTGCAGAGTCCCTTCATATAGGCTGCAGACAGGAAACAAGGAATATCAGACAGGAAACAAGATGGCCCCTGTGAAGCCACTAACTCCATCTTAGATAAGGGCAAGATCCGGCAGCCTAAGGGCAAGACTAGGCAAAACAGGTACACAGTTCAGATCCTTACATTAGGTCTTTTAAAGGGAAGTAAGCTTGATGTGTCTTTCATCTGCTGCACTAATTTTTCTTGGCCAACCTCTGCGTCTATGCTTTCAAGGTTACCAATTTGTTCATGTTTTTTCAAAAGAGCTTAAACAGCACATCTTAAAACCCCAGTCTGCTCTGAAATCTTTTCCTGGGATCGATCTTATGGACTGTTGTCTTACCGCGCTCACTCTTGCCCTGGTGGGTGACCTGTGACATGAAACTGTCTTCCACAACCTCACCTTTGTAGTAGGTTCTCTTCCTATATTATCTACTACAATGTTGCAATGATGTTGTAAGCAGAATATTAGACCGCACTTTCTATGGCATTTTGTTATTCTTTAACTGTAAAAGTCTCGGATTTACTTTTCCTTCTTTTTTTTTAATTGGTGAGGCCAATGCATGACATACGGGAGCACATCCAAAAAGTAAAAAAAATATTATACATTTCTCTTTCTCAGCATTTTACCTCTCACATGATTGCTGTTTTTAGGTTACAGGCTCAGTAAATATTCTGTGGAAAATTTTGTCTTTTGTATTTGATGCATCATTTTTTGGAAAAGTATAGGTTACAATGAGTAATACTGCCTGCACTATGGGTTTTTGATGCTCAATTTACAGAATGATAATGATTATGATTTGCTGACTCAATTTAACTTTCTAATGACCTCCATACATAGGTTTTTCACAGGACCAGATGACTCTACTCTTCTGAATTATGATGTCGGTGTGAGAAAGATCCATCATTTTGTATAAAACACCTGATACTTCTGTTCTTTCTGTAGATAATTCACTATTAGGCTACGTTCACACTAGCGTTGTGCGCCGCTGCGTCGGCGACGCGACGCACAACGCACCGACGCGTGTGTCGTTTTTTGACGAAAATCGGACGCAAGAAAAATGCAACTTGTTGCGTTTTCTTGGTCCGACGCTAGCGTAAAAAAAGACGCACGTGTCAGAAAACGCAACAAGCAAAAACGCAACAAGCAAAAACGCATGCGTCCCCCATGTTAAACATAGGGCGCATGACGCGTGCGTCGCCGCTGCGTCGCCCGACGCTAGAGCGACGCACACTAGCCGAACGCTAGTGTGAACGTAGCCTTAGAGATGCAGTGGCTTACTTCCATCTCCATATACAGAACACATGCATGCCCTGTCATGCCCAGTGTGCATGTTTATCAACTGCTATTAGCTAAATATGCAGCAAACCTTAAAAATTCTTATTTTCTAAAAGGAAAATAAGAATGTTGACAAATTTGAGATGTTGACAGATCTTATATACAGTACCTGTCTGAACAGGGTTGAAAAGTTATATAAAACACAACCCTCAAGTTATAGTCAACTCTGACAGAAGTAACCCTCAAGTTATAGTCAACCCTGTCCGAAGTAACCCTCAAGTTATAGTCAACTCTGACAGAAGTAACCCTCAAGTTATAGTCAACCCTGTCCGAAGTAACCCCCAAGTTATAGTCAACCCTGACAGAAGTAACCCTCAAGTTATAGTCAACCCTGTCCGAAGTAACCCCCAAGTTATAGTCAACCCTGACAGAAGTAACCCTCAAGTTATAGTCAACCCTGTCCGAAGTAACCCTCAAGTTATAGTCAACCCTGACAGAAGTAACCCTCAAGTTATAGTCAACCCTGTCCGAAGTAACCCCCAAGTTATAGTCAACCCTGACAGAAGTAACCCTCAAGTTATAGTCAACCCTGTCCGAAGTAACCCCCAAGTTATAGTCAACCCTGTCCGAAGTAACCCTCAAGTTATAGTCAACCCTGACAGAAGTAACCCTCAAGTTATAGTCAACCCTGTCCGAAGTAACCCTCAAGTTATAGTCAACCCTGTCCGAAGTAACCCCCAAGTTATAGTCAACCCTGTCCGAAGTAACCCTCAAGTTGTATTCAACCCTATGCTGGTGATGATGCGTGTGTCCATTTCTTTCAGTCTACCTTTTCCGATCAGTGACAATATGATGAGATTGGGGCATGAGGGCATAGTTGGCCAAGTCAATGAATAACTTCTGCGTGTCTAGTCCATCCTGGAGCACTGAGCCGCAAGTAGCGCTGTGAGCGAAAGGAAGTTTTTTGGTTTTTAGTTATGTTTTTCCCTTAAGAAAAAAAAGATAATCCGGAAAGATATCGGGAGAAATGCAGCAAAATCCAAATAGTAAATAAACTTGGCCTTAGAGCTCATGGTTCTGTATTGTAAGTTAATTCACTCGTCATTGTCCAGTCTCTAGTCTTTAGGACACTTTGTGCCACCTTCTGATTATACACTGCCGGAATACCATGACTACCACAATTCCTCTCCATGACACTTGATGCCATTGTACTTTTGAACATGTTTGTGGTATGCAGACTGAGATGGATGGCACTAGCTGACGTTGACCCTGATGGCAAAAGAGCGGGCTATGAATAACTGTCGCCCCCTTGCCTGTAGCCATAGCTGGTAATTATGGAAGTTGATAATGATCGTTGTGTGTTCTGGGAGAGTTGTGCCCTGTGCAATATAGCAGTACCTCACTACCTTGCACCGTGCTGATCCGTAACATCTGCGGACTGCTTATTTCTGGCTCACCTAGCAGGTAAATGAGGAAAGACAGAACGTGATGAACCTTTGTCTGCTTTTAGTCAAACCTGCTCTGCACAAACGTGTTTATACAGCACGAACTGCCCGACTCCTGATCTCCAGCTGACAGGCCGGTTTTCATCTGCTTGACTTTCTTTCCTGGTGCGGGGAACAGAATACCTAGAAATGAACATCGTAAAGTGACATCTTCATAATGACATTGACTCCCAGGCAAATAGGAACATATTGTACAATCTGCATTCGGGGTCAGAAATGTTTTTCCTATCCTTGTGATATCCGTGACTAAATGTGTCACAACCTGGAGAAACCCTTGTTATTACACGGAATAATGCGCCAGCTATTATCACACATGTGAGGGTATATGGAGACTTCTCAGCCATACCTCCTGATCTCTAAATGTTGTGACTGTTATTATCAGAGGTCACTACTGGAGTAAACAAGACGTACATAACTTCCATAGACTTCAATGGAGAGTCACAGTGCAAGCACGGCTGATTGCCCGTCAGGAAAGGAACGCATAGCCCCTTTTCTCAGCCAGATAAGGCTGAAGCAAATCATGAGTTTCTCTTTTGTTAATTTGGGTCTTTGATCGATTTCTCCATTGCAGTGGACTGTAGGCTAAAGTCTGCACCTCTGGTCTATGGCAGTAAAGGTTTGGTTTGTAAGGTTCCGCGGTAGACTAATGGTCTGAACCCCCTGATATCAATAGGTTCGGCCGATGGTCTAATGTGTATGGGGGTGTCGGCCAACTAATGGTTAGCAGAGATGTCTATCGGACATGTCTGATTTCAGTCTGCCGATCGCATTGTTATTCTGAACATACGCTACCATGCCATGTCAGTCAGCAGGTTTGTCAAAAACACATTACCAAAAAAGGGCCAACAATTTTTAGCTCTACCACAAAATTATATAATGTAACCAAAAAAGAAATGAATGGGCCTTAGAGCAGTTAAGAATTAATATAGAATTACTTCATTACAAATAATGTACAGAAGAAAATCATTAAAATAAGTACAAATAATAGGGATAGTGACCTAAGTGCCACGTCTGATAAGGTTACTATACAATGCAAACATGTCATAAATTGTCCCAGTAATACTATAAAGATGACCCAAAGAACCATCTGAGATACTGAAAATATTAATAGACAAGTGAACAAGCAATAAATAAATGATAAAGGAACAGCAAAAATATAGCTGAATATATAGGCTCTAAAAAGTGCAAGTGCAGTAAACAGTATTGTAAACAAATGGGTGCAGAACCAGTCGGCACAATCAAGAAATCTAAAGAGCCACATCCAGATTACCGAAAACCTATGATAGATATATTGCTTTAAAACGCCACCTTTACAGGAGAGACAGACACATGTAAAATGGGTTATGAAGGGCGGACAGCATGATCAAATGATGAAAGCAAAACCAACCTTAAGACCGGACGTGGAAGAGGGACCCCAACGCGCGTTTCGTTGTAGTGCTTCTTCGGGGGAGTCCCTCTTCATGACCCATTTTACATGTCTGCCTCTCCTGTAAAGAGTATACAGACAGGACAACAGGGGATCGCAGCTGATTTTTTCTTTGATGTAAAACATTGTTTATAATCATGTAGGGGAATGTTTTACCTCACAAAAAGATTCAGCTGCGATCCCCTGTAATGTCTGTATACTCTTTTGCTTGCTCCCCTGCCCAGTAGATGTGGTATGATCAGACCATGTTCCTGCACGGTCAGACACAGCCATTACACAGTACACAGCAGGGGCACATTTATAAGATTATCTCAGCACAGGAACATTTTATTTAAACACATCCAATTGTGGAAATTATTATTATTGCAAGACCTATTGATTTTAAATTAACTTTTATTCTTGGTAAAACCTCTTGAAGTTTATCTCTACTGACTAAGGTCAATAAAGTGGTTAATTTTAAGAACCCTGGCAGAAAGAAGGGACAATAGTGCATACCTGAAGTTCTGTAGGTTACTTACCTGTCCAAGCTCCATTGAAGATGTACACCTGTCCGTTGTCTCTATGATTGGGCTGTATGACTCCAGGGTGTTTTGTTTGAGTTTTAAGATGAACATTAATTTTGTCTGTTCTCCCTGAATTAATCTTCAGCATAGACAGAGACCAGCCACTATGATGTCTCCCACACATCACACACAGATGAGGAGATCCTGCTCCCCCATCTCCATCACGCTCAGAAGCAGTAGCAGCTTTGGGACAGTAGACAGCGGAGATAGCAAAGCTTGCATTACACCACACTACACTACATGCTGCTCAGTACTCCGAGATGCAAGACAAACAGATTAGGTTCATCAGATTATAATTTTTATTTTATCAAGATAATTTTTTTTACTTAAAATAAGTAGTCCCAAGTATCTGAAAAGTGTGAAATGCACATCAAAACCTTCATTTCATGTTTTTATTTTTTCCTGGAGCACATTCCACAGTGCTATGGCTACAACTTGTGTTAATATATAAATCTGGTTCCATACGGTATAAACCTGTGTCCGTAAATAATTAAACGTGCACAACCCCAGTTACCTGGACATGGGTAGAGATTTTGTCATGCCCTTGTGTTCATTCTAATGGCTCCTAGTTATAAACTAACATAATTAGGGCTGCGATGTGCAATTTCCCACTGTACGGTGAGCGGTGCTGTGTATGTACTCAGGGCAGGGACATCAAACATTACAGTATGTGATCTAGGCATTCCAAGGAGCGATTAAGACATAATCGGACTTCTGCAGTCACCTTGAAGGCCGTGCTATGTTGTGAATGTTCATATTTATAATGTTCATTGTCCTGTTGCTAACAATGCAGTAATTACTTTTTATTACTCATCTGAAAATTCCCTGATAGAACTTTGAAGGCTTCAAGGATTGATGAAGAAGAAAGTTGTTTTTGAGCAGAAGGGCCTCTGCTGAGTACAAGATCTCAGAGGAGCTGTCATTTGTTCAGCCAGTCAAAATAAGGTTATTAAGTAGATAAAAGGATTTCTAGGGGATATGTGGCATATGCAGACAGATTACGTGGCCTAAATGCCTTTTACACGGGCTGCTAATAACGTTCATAATAACACTTGTTCCCGATCATTGACCGTGTAAACATGTCGTCGATCAGCCAACAAACAAGCAAAATACCTGTTAATTGACTGATTTGATTGTTTTGCCAGCATAAAAATCATCACTGTCAGCAGCACTTCATTTCGTGTATGTGCTGCCAGCAACATGTATATGGGGTCAGAATGATTATACGTTAGATTGTTCTGTTCTCAGTGTGTGTTGTCCTGTCTGAATGGGCATTTAAGTGATCGCTGATTGGCTTGTATATTGATTGGCACTTGTTAATAGACTATAACAGTGTAAATGGGCCTTGAAGGAGTGTTTTTCCAACATCATAAATGGGTAAAATTGCAAAGTGCTTGTAAAGGCCAGCTACAGTGCAATTTACATACAGTTCTTAAAAAAAACTCTGCAAGAATGGAGAGATTTTTAATTTTAGTTTGCTACTTGTTGCAGGTCTTTTATGCAGCCTAAATGGTTAGCCAAATATCAAAAGACTGACAGTCACCTCCAAGCAGAAAACAGGTGTGAACAGGTGCATATTAAGAGTAACCATCTCCAGGTATATAGTATCATGGATAACCGGTATCTAGAGCAAGGGTTGGTATTTTCTATAGAGATTGCTGTCACTTCTTTTAAGTTGCCCACACCACTGGATTCAGCGAGGTTTAATGCTCCTCCAGTTCTTCAGACGACACAATTTCGGCCAGTGGCACAACTATGGTGCTGGCCCAAGCAGAGGCGGAGTAGTGGTGCATACCTGAAAGTAAGATCATCATGTAACCCTTTTAAGTCTTAGGCTACGTTCACACTAGCGTTATGCTAGTGTGCGTCGGGTTAGCGTCGGGCGACGCAGCGGCGACGCACGCGTCATGCGCCCCTATATTTAACATGGGGGACGCATGCGTTTTTGTTTGTTGCATTGTGCGACGCATGCGTCTTTTTTGCCGCAAGCGTCGGACCAAGAAAACGCAACAAGTTGCATTTTTCTTGCGTCCGATTTTCGGCAAAAAGCGACGCATGCGTTGCAAAACGCAGCGTTTTTGCATGCGTTTTGCCGTGTTTTTGCGTGCGTTGTGCATTGCGTCGCGGACGCAGCGGCGCACAACGCTAATGTGAACGTAGCCTTATCGAAATCCATCTAAGACCACGTGCAATAAATATAGAACGTAATGTCAGGAGAGAGAAATACTATGGAGAAAACATCAATCCTGAAGCATGTTGCTTTTACCGGGACATGTTTTCGCTATACACCGCATCGACCTGCAAAACAACTTGGAAGCAAGCTTTTATTTGGCAAAAGGCCCCCAACACAAAGCGCAGTATTGTGTCAGAAAGACAACCTTGGGATCTAGATAACGCTCACCTTTATAATGTCACAGGGTAATTGCTGTCTCAATTTGTATATGTCAATGTCTGTAAAATTAGCTCATAGAGAAACCAAGAAAAAACTGTGCTGCTCTTCATCGCTGCAATGTATCTGATGTGCCACGTACTGTCCTTCTGAATTCTTATATGCAACCTTTTTCCACAAAGGGCTTTTTTTTCTTTTCGATGCAGAATCTACTTACTGTCAATACGTTTGAGGCTAATCCATAAAATCTCTGCCAATCACTACAGAATTATATCTTTTTTTTCCCGTTTTTGGAACAAGCCCAAGGTGACACAATGAAAAAATACCATAACTAGAAATGCACGTGCCTTGTACACATACCTACTGTACATCGGTGACCTTTATTCCCTGCTGTTACACTCGCAGGTGGCGCACGTGGTTAGTGGACCAACTGTGCCACGGATCGGATCTACCCTGGAGGGGCGTAACTAACTAGCTATCTTGGTGTTTATTGGATCCTCTAGTGGCGAGGTCAGGTTTTATGCGACAAGTAGCTACCAGGTACCACTCCAGGGCGGCATTAGCAGCTAACCACAAGGGTCTAAGCATTTATTCCAAATTTCTAGAGAGGGCAGGATGTCAACTGGAACAAGTTCAGACAGTGCAGACAGGACTGCCACTTGAGACTGGTTCAGACTGTGCGGACAGGATGGCCACTTGGGATGGGTTCAGGCAGGAAGGCCACTTGGGATGGTTCAGACAGGAAGGCCACTTGGGATGGTTCAGACAATGCAGACAAGAAGGCCACTAGGGATATTTCAGACAGGACGGCCACTTGGGATGGGTTCAGACAGGACGGCTACTTGGGACGTTTCAGACTGTGCAGACCGGACGACCACTTGGGACGGGTTCAGTCTGTGCAGACAGGAAGGCCACTTGGAACGGGTTCAGACTGCAGACAGGAAGGCCACTTGGGATGGTTCAGACTGCAGACAGGACGGCCATTTGGGACACTTTAGACTGTGCAGACAGGACAGCCACCTGGGATGGGTTCAGACTCTGCAGACTGGATGACCACTTGGGACGGGTTCAGACTGTGCAGACAGGACGACCACTTGGGATGGGCTCAGACTGTGCAGACCGGACGGCCACTTGGGACGGGTTCAGTCTGTGCAGACAGGAAGGCCACTTGGAACGGGTTCAGACTGCAGACAGGAAGGCCACTTGGGATGGTTCAGACTGCAGACAGGACGGCCATTTGTGACACTTTAGACTGTGCAGACAGGACAGCCACCTGGGATGGGTTCAGACTGTGCAGACTGGATGACCACTTGGGACGGGCTCAGACTGTGCAGACAGGACGGCCACTTGGGACGGTTCAAACTGCAGACAGGACGGCCGCTTGGGACGGTTCAGACTGTGCAGACAGGACGGCCACTTGGGACGGTTCAGACTGCAGACAGGATGGCCGCTTGGGATGGTTCAGACTGTGCAGACAGGATGGCCACTTGGGACGGGTCAGACTGTGCAGACAGGACGGTCACTTGGGATGGGCTCAGACTGTGCAGACAGGATGGCCACTAACTATTGCCCCATTGACTAAAGGACTAAATTGCATAGCAAGCGGAGCTTATACATACTTTTTTCAACATGTAGGTGACTAACATGATAAAGGTCTGGTTAGGCAGGGAATTTAGCAATAAATACACAAATGCTGCTGAGTTGGAGGGTACCGGGGACCTCACAGGTTTCCTTTAAGGCTTATTTCCATTAGCCTATACGCAGTGTTGATAGGCCATCCATTGGCTACATATTTGGCGACTGATTACTAGCCTGTTTAGACAGCTGATTGTCCTTATGATAGTTCTGAGCACATAGATTGTCATGTTTACATGTACATTGCCAAGAACGAGGATTTTTTTTTTCAATTCGTTAAGCCAAAAGATGATTTCATCGTACAAACGAGCGTTTTGCTCATTAGTTGGGAGATCACAGCCTTTTACACAGCACGATTATCAGGAAATGAGCGATTCTAGGTAGGGTTGTTCCCAATCGTGAGGTTCATCTTTGTTCTAAAAAACATCTAGACTGGATAAATAATCCAGATCTCAGAGACAGAATAAAATGAATGGGCCATTCAATATGGGTGACGTACTACACTGTAGGGCGTAGTAAGTACACATGGACTTAGCCCCTTACTGGTTCACTTATGAACGTCGGGCTAAATAGTCTCGCCATCCACGTTTAAGGTGATTGTGCAAAATTTGGATCCGTGATTTCCACCAGTGATCCACTAGTCTGTCATCAGATTGTAGCTACATAATCTGAGAACAGCATGATGTAGGTCAAGAGATACTGATTCCAGTAATGTATAATTCCATCGGTTTTAATACAATCTCTGTTTTCTCTGCTACAGATCTTACAGTTCTCTGAACGCTGAGCTCTGTATAACCCCATGCACATCACTGGTTGGCAGATTTTTCTACATACTTTATATTGGTAGAAAGTTTAGACTTAGACTTGAACAGAGCAGGAGGACTACATGGCACAAGATAACTAGTCCTGTACTCATAATCTCCTGCTGATAAAACACTGATTTCCTGGAAACTACAAGAAGCAGCCCAGTAAGTGACACAGCTCTCAGATTAATATATCAAACATCTGCTGACAGATTCCTTTTAAACATAAAATTATATAAAACTTCTCGTTTGAGGATTACTGGTGGAGCATCAAAGATCTAAGAATTGGACAATCATCTTCAACATGCATGGGAAGACTATTTAACCCTGAGGGTGATTGGTGATCCAGGAAAGGGTTAAGTACAGGCTCATAAATACAAAAGGTGCAGAGATTGCAATCGCACCCGGGCCCTGGATCCTACAGGGCCCCAAAAGTCCCTTTTGCCTATAAAGAAGACCAATGCTATTACAGATTTGCAATAATTGGGGACCCTGTTGGAGCTTTTGCATTGAGGCCCATGCGGTTCAAGTTTCGCCACTGGGTAAGTAGATGTGTATTTCCCATCCCCTAGAGTGGAGTGAGTCTCCTTTGAATTTATCATACCCTCTAGCACCCTATAGCATGGAATGCTGGAATCTGAATTTTTTCTATGAACCAGAGTCCCAGGTTGCAGACCACTGATGTAAATGTATAATGCATAAGTGTATGTTTGCACACAGGTTTGAGTTTAGGAAATCTGATGTGTATGGGCAATGAAAATCAGAAGAAATCCTTGCCTGACCACAGTATTGTGTGTTATGACCTGGTGGTTAGGACAATAATGGACCAGGTGGTAAGAGCACACGGAAAGACCTGATAGTTAATAATAATACAGGACAAGCTCTGGGAGGTGGGAACTCTGCTGACCGCAATCCCCAATCCTATCACACACACTAGAAATAGCCGTGGATTGCTCCTAACGCTCCCTATGCAACTCGTCACAGCCTAAGGAACTAGCTAGCCCTAAAGATAGAAAAATAAGCCTACCTTGCCTCAGAGAAATTCCCCAAAGGTAATGGCAGCCCCCCACATATAATGACTGTGAGTTAAGATGAAAATCACAAACACAGAGATGAAATAGATTTAGCAAAGTGAGGCCCGACTTACTGAACAGACAGAGGATAGGAAAGGTGACTTTGCGGTCAGCACAAAAACTACAAAAAAACCACGCAGAGGGCGCAAAAGACCCTCCGCACCAACTCACGGTGCGGAGGCGCTCCCTCTGCATCCCAGAGCTTCCAGCAAGCAAGACAAAAATCAAAATAGCAAGCTGGACAGAAAAATAGCAAACAAGAGAAAAACAAGCAGGAACTTAGCTTCTGCTGGAGAAGACAAGTCACAAGAACGATCCAGGAGCGAACAGACCAATACTGGAACATTGACAGGTGGCATGGAGCAATGATCTAAGTGGAGTTAAATAGAGCAGCCAGCTAACGAATTAACCTCGTCACCTGTGGAAGGAAACTCAGAAGCCGCAGCCCCACTCACAACCACCAGAGGAAGCCCATGGACAGAACCAGCCGAAGTACCATTCACGACCACAGGAGGGAGCCCGACAACAGAATTCACAACAATTGTGCCCCAGGTTTGCAGTTTAGACTGCTGTGGGTTTTGCCCCATTCAGTTATTGGGTCTTATTAGCGATCTGGAATCGGCCATTGTTGAACCTTAGAAAATTAAGGTAAATTGCAAAGATAGATAAAACATAGGACACTCACCATTGTACCTTGGTTTCCCGCCTTGGTTTCCCTGTATGTAGAACATATTTCAGGCCATTCTCTTCCTCTGGTGCAAATACTTAGAAGCCAATGTTTAGTATATTTTATAAGATCTGCCTATACGCATTTCCTCCATTTCCTGCCAGCCCCATTGATTGTTTCAAGCTCTGGTTGATATATTTTCATATACATCGTAAATTAGAAATTTGAACTAATTTACACTCAACCCACCCCAGAATTTTTTGAGTAATTGGATAACTCAGATAATTATTTGCTCTTCAATTAAATATTAAGATAACTGGTCACTTGTGGTGCAATTCATGTGCAGCCTAATGGATTAGAATTAATAAATCCCCGCACTTTCATTGCAGACCCTATCATACATATCCAGAAGGCTTTTTGTACAAATCCCTGGGACTGTATATTAAGCCACAGAAGGCAAACACGGTACATGATGAAATAAAAGATAAGAAGTAACACAACGTGCTTATTTCGTAGCAATGATGTGAGAGTACAGGACCTGAGATGAACTTCCAAATATTTTCTACATTTGCAATTTCTAAAGAAAAACTTCAAGTGGTTGTCCACTAGTATGATATTAATGATCTATACTTAGTGATACCCAGGTTGATGGGGGTCTGACACCTGGTGCACCCGCCGAGCAGCTGCTGCCAGCCCAGGTGGAGGTTGTCTATACACAGTGTAAAGATTGGAACACCACAATGCCATATATTGCTTAGTGGCCCTTCCTGGCTACTGCAGGTCATCTCAGATTCACTACATTTGTGTGCACTGTAGCTAATTGGAGTAAGGGTTTAGGATTACAGATCTTTAATATGTAGCTGCATCTTTTTAAAGGGGCCAAGGATATTTGGACAGTTGTTTCAAATACTCTTTAATGGACTGCATGGGTTTTTTTCCCTTCTTAATCGTCAAATAAGCAGGTAAAAGGTCTGGAGCTGATTCCCAGTGTGGCATTTGCATTTGGGAGCTGTTGCTGTGAACTCTTAACATGAGGTAATAGGAGCTCTCAATGGAAGAGAAGCAGACCATCATGAGACTGAAAAAAGAAATCCATCAGAGAGATAGCAGAAATGTTAGGAGTGGCCAAATCAATAGTTTGGTACATTCTGCAAAAAAAGAGCACATTGGTGAGCTTGGGAACTCAAAAAGGCCTGGACGTCCATGGAAGACAACAGTGGTGGATGATCACAGAATCTTTCCATGTTGAAGATAACCCCTTCACAACATCCTCCCAAGTGAAGAACACTTTGCAGGAAGTAGGTGTTTTAGTATGTAAGATTACCATAAAGAGAAGACTTCATGAGGGTAAATTCAGAGGGTTCACCAAAAGGTGCAAACCATAAATCAGCCTTAAAAATAGAAAGGACAGATTAGACTTTGCCAAAAAGACATCTAAAGAAGCCTGCCCAGTTCTGGAAAAGCATTATTTGGCCAGATAAAACTAAGATCAGCTTGGACCAGAATATTGGGAAGAAGAAAGTATGGAAAGGGGTTGGAACGGCTCATCATCAGAAGTACACCACATCTTCTGTAAAACCTGGTGGAGTGTGATGGCATGCATGGCTTCCAATGGCACTGTGTTACAGTGTTTATTGATAAAGTGGCTGAAGACCGAAGCAACCGGATGAATTCTCAAGTGTGCAGGGCGATATTTTCTGCTTAGATTCAACCAAAACAGCAAGGTTAATCAGGCAGAACTTTGCAGTACAGATAGACAATGACCCAAAACATACTGAAAGAGTAGCCCAGGAGTTTTTTAAATCAAAGAAATAGAATATTCTACAATGGCCGATCAATCACTAGATCTCAACCCCATCGAGCATGCATTTCACAAACAAGCAAAAACTGAAGTCAGCTGAAGAAAAGGCCTGACACAACATCATAAAGGAGGAAACCCAGTGTTTGGTGACGTCCATGACTTCCAGATGTCAGGCAGTCATTGCCTGCAAAGAATTCTCTGCAAAGTATTCAAAATTAGCATTTTATTTGTGGAAAATTTAATTTAGAAAGAAGGAATATAAACCAGCTCACCAGTGATGCTTAAACCAATCTTGAGATCGAGTTTGAGATTCTTACCCATATGGTTCGTGCTGAAGTCTGTATCCTCTATGTTTAAAGTTTGTGAATAAAGAAAACTCTTTTTTACGGATTTGGTGAAGCTGGACATTCACTTCTTTCTTGTAAATTTAATTTGTCCGATTACTTTTGAGCCCCTGAAATGAAGAAGCTTTGTAGAAAAATGGTTGCAATTCCTACACATTTCACATGATATTTTTCTTCAACCATGGGAATATAAGGATTTATTCTACTAAATCAGATGCAATAATTAAAATTAAACAATCATACACAGAAAGACTCAACAACTGGTTGGATATAAAAGGCCGCAGTGCTTTATTAAAGGGAATCTGTCACCCCAAAATTTGCCTATAAGCTAAGGCCACCGGCATCATGGGCTTATCTACAGCATTCTGTAATGCTGTAGATCAGCCTCTGATGTAACCTGAAAGATAAGAAAAAGAGGTTAGATTATACTCACCCAGGGGCGGTCCGGTTCGATGGGCGTCGCGGTCCGGGTCCAGCACCTCCCATCTTCATACGATGACGTCCTCTTCTTTGCTTCCTGCTGTGGCTCCTGCGCAGGCATACTTTATCTACCCTGTTGAGGGCAGAGCAAAGTACTGCAGTGCGCAGGCACAGAGAAACGTCAGAGAGGCCCAGCGCCTGCGCACTGCAGTACTTTGCTCTGCCCTCAACAGGGCAGACAAAGTACGCCTGTGCCGGAGTCGCAGAGTGAAGACAAGAAGAGGACGTCATCCTATGAAGCTGGGAGGACCTGGACCCGGACCGCGATGCCCATCGGACCGGACCGCCCCTGGGTGAGTATAATTTAACCTCTTTTTCTCATCTTTCAGGATACATTGAGGGCTTATTTACAGCATAACAGAATGCTGTAGATAAGCCCCTGATGCCAGTGGCCTTAGCTTATAGGCCTAAAATGGGGTCACAGATTCCCTTTAAGGATAATGATTAAATAGTAGCCAATTAAACCAACAAAACATTACGATAATATAACAATAATAACAACTCAGTCCATACTCAACTCAAGTCGCCATCCAGTCCATCGTTAAATATTCTATATAAACCACCAAGACAGAAGGCTATGTGTTACCTCCCTTCAATAAAGCAAAGCGGCAGAAGTTGAAAGAAAGAGGGTGGGCAGGTGGGAAAATTTTTAATTCAGTGTCCTGTCAGAATTCCTGTCAGAATGACATCATCTCTGCTGTGCCCAGGGTTAAATACAGCCAGGCAACTGCTTCCACCAATCCATAGGTCCAGATTCAGGCAGGAAAACCATCTCCAGTTACGTATATTCTGCCCAGCAACCTGGGCAGTTTTCTCCCGCCGTTTCTTAACCCTTAGGGTATGTGTCCACGTTCAGGATGGCCGGCGCTTTGGAAGGAGCGGAAAACTCGCTCCGCCCCCTTCTGTAGATGCGATGATTCCGGATGTGTTCATTGCACACATCCGGAATCATCGCACCCCACACATAGGGCCCTGTGTTTTACCTTGTGGCGTAGCGTCGCCGCAAGGTAAATGGACATCCTGCGTTCTAAAAAGACGCGCCGCATGTCTGGAAACTCAGGGCCGCCGGTTGCGTGTTCGCACGCATAGTGGAGATGGGATTTCATAAAATCCCCTCCACTATGCTGTAACATCTGGACGCTGCGGATTGAACGCTGCGGCTCTGCGCAGTGTTCAATCCGCAGCTATTCCGGATGTAATACGGCCCGTGGACACATACCCTTTATGTACCGTAACTCGGAAGAAGAAAACTATGGTTATCAAACTTTTATTTTTATTTATTAACAGGTTCTAAAAACAACTCTCAGTCCCATATTCCAATGAGCCCCCTTTTAGCCAACTATCGGGGGCTTTCATTTTAATTAAACCTGAAAGTCTGCCCTTCAATTGCATCTCAGTTGTATCGTAAATGAAAAATAGTGTCACGTAGAGCCCAACTCATGAAGATTCAGTCACTATCCAAATATTTCTGGGCCTAACTGTATATCACTGGTCATCTGTAAAATGCTAGAAGCTCTGCAGACGCAGATGTAACTTTTCATTCCGGTTCTGTAGTCGGCTATTGACGTTTGTCTGCTTGTTCTTCTTTACAAAAGTGTTAGATCACACTTAAACTGACGATGATAAATTCAAGAAAAAAATCATTTTTTCTAGTTTTTCTGAATCTCCCAAAATTGGTGCACAGCAGATTTATTGTAAGAAAGTAGCACATGGTAGTGAGATGGATTTCAGGCTCCTTAGCAGAATCATCTTCAGTACTTTACCACCAATGTATTTCTAAGGCTATGTTCCCTTGGTCAGTAAACACTTCGGGTTGGACGCTGCGTACATCCGCAGTGTCCAACCCGCAGTGTCCAGATGTTACAGCATAGTGGATGGGATTACAAGAAATCCCATGCCTACTATGCGTGCATCGGCACCTGCAGCTCACCTGCAGAGACAGACATGCGGCGCGTCTTTCCAGACTGCAGCATGTCCATTCAAGATAAATTTCACTCGTACAATGTATTGGGCGCGGTGATTCCGCATGGCTCAATGAACACCTGCGGAATCACCTGCGTTCAATAGCTGGCAGTGATTTGGACGCAGCAAAAATCTCAAGTTATCGAGCACAAAAGCTTTAATAGTCTTTTTTTTTACGTACGTTTTGTCCGAGCACATTTTGACTTTTTGTTCTTTTTATGTTATAAATTTTTTTTATATTTATCCAGGGAAAGTGAACCATTTATATTATCCGTCCTTATTTTTTTCATATATATTTCTATTGAAGGAAATGGCAAACAGTAAGAGAAAGTTCCATTAAACTTGATTTTACACTTATTCAAGATGAACAGGAAAAATTGCAGAACCTGGTAAACAATAGTCTAACAAAAGTGCCAAATTCACGGTCTCGGGATTGTTTTATGTTGATCTGTTGATTTACATGTGGGGGGCTTCATGTACAGTAAATGGCTGTCAGCTGAACAGTGGTTCAGTCTATTGTTTACTTGTAAACTGTCACTACCGACACCTTCCTACTGGTTGTACTACATAGTAACATAGTAACATAGTTAGTAAGGCCGAAAAAAGACATTTGTCCATCCAGTTCAGCCTATATTCCATCATAATAAATACCCAGATCTACGTCCTTCTACAGAACCTAATAATTGTATGATACAATATTGTTCTGCTCCAGGAAGACATCCAGGCCTCTCTTGAACCCCTCGACTGAGTTCGCCATCACCACCTCCTCAGGCAAGCAATTCCAGATTCTCACTGCCCTAACAGTAAAGAATCCTCTTCTATGTTGGTGGAAAAACCTTCTCTCCTCCAGACGCAAAGAATGCCCCCTTGTGCCCGTCACCTTCCTTGGTATAAACAGATCCTCAGCGAGATATTTGTATTGTCCCCTTATATACTTATACATGGTTATTAGATCGCCCCTCAGTCGTCTTTTTTCTAGACTAAATAATCCTAATTTCGCTAATCTATCTGGGTATTGTAGTTCTCCCATCCCCTTTATTAATTTTGTTGCCCTCCTTTGTACTCTCTCTAGTTCCATTATATCCTTCCTGAGCACCGGTGCCCAAAACTGGACACAGTACTCCATGTGCGGTCTAACTAGGGATTTGTACAGAGGCAGTATAATGCTCTCATCATGTGTATCCAGACCTCTTTTAATGCACCCCATGATCCTGTTTGCCTTGGCAGCTGCTGCCTGGCACTGGCTGCTCCAGGTAAGTTTATCATTAACTAGGATTCCCAAGTCCTTCTCCCTGTCAGATTTACCTAGTGGTTTCCCGTTCAGTGTGTAATGGTGATATTGATTCCCTCTTCCCATGTGTATAACCTTACATTTATCATTGTTAAACCTCATCTGCCACCTTTCAGCCCAAGTTTCCAACTTATCCAGATCCATCTGTAGCAGAATACTATCTTCTCTTGTATTAACTGCTTTACATAGTTTTGTATCATCTGCAAATATCGATATTTTACTGTGTAAACCTTCTACCAGATCATTAATGAATATGTTGAAGAGAACAGGTCCCAATACCGACCCCTGCGGTACCCCACTGGTCACTTCGACCCAGTTAGAGACTATACCATTTATAACCACCCTCTGCTTTCTATCACTAAGCCAGTTACTAACCCATTTACACACATTTTCCCCCAGACCAAGCATTCTCATTTTGTGTACCAACCTCTTGTGCGGCACGGTATCAAACGCTTTGGAAAAATCGAGATATACCACGTCCAATGACTCACCGTGGTCCAGTCTATAGCTTACCTCTTCATAAAAACTGATTAGATTGGTTTGACAGGAGCGATTTCTCATAAACCCATGCTGATATGGAGTTAAACAGTTATTCTCATTGAGATAATCCAGAATAACATCCCTCAGAAACCCTTCAAATATTTTACCAACAATAGAGGTTAGACTTACTGGCCTATAATTTCCAGGTTCACTTTTAGAGCCCTTTTTGAATATTGGCACCACATTTGCTATGCGCCAGTCCTGCGGAACAGACCCTGTTGCTATAGAGTCACTAAAAATAAGAAATAATGGTTTATCTATTACATTACTTAGTTCTCTTAGTACTCGTGGGTGTATGCCATCCGGACCCGGAGATTTATCTATTTTAATCTTATTTAGCCGGTTTCGCACCTCTTCTTGGGTTAGATTGGTGACCCTTAATATAGGGATTTCATTGTTTCTTGGGATTTCACCTAGCATTTCATTTTCCACCGTGAATACCGTGGAGAAGAAGGTGTTTAATATGTTAGCTTTTTCCTCGTCATCTACAACCATTCTTTCCTCACTATTTTTTAAGGGGCCTACATTTTCAGTTTTTATTCTTTTACTATTGATATAGTTGAAGAACAGTTTGGGATTAGTTTTACTCTCCTTAGCAATGTGCTTCTCTGTTTCCTTTTTGGCAGCTTTAATTAGTTTTTTAGATAAAGTATTTTTCTCCCTATAGTTTTTTAGAGCTTCAATGGTGCCATCCTGCTTTAGTAGTGCAAATGCTTTCTTTTTACTGTTAATTGCCTGTCTTACTTCTTTGTTTAGCCACATTGGGTTTTTCCTATTTCTAGTCCTTTTATTCCCACAAGGTATAAACCGCTTACACTGCCTATTTAGGATGTTCTTAAACATTTCCCATTTATTATCTGTATTCTCATTTCTGAGGATATTGTCCCAGTCTACCAGATTAAGGGCATCTCTAAGCTGTTCAAACTTTGCCTTCCTAAAGTTCAATGTTTTTGTGACTCCCTGACAAGTCCCCCTAGTGAAAGACAGGTGAAACTGCACAATATTGTGGTCGCTATTTCCTAAATGCCCAACCACCTGCAGATTTGTTATTCTGTCAGGTCTATTAGATAGTATTAGGTCTAAAAGTGCTGCTCCTCTGGTTGGATTCTGCACCAATTGTGAAAGATAATTTTTCTTGGTTATTAGCAGAAACCTGTTGCCTTTATGGGTTTCACAGGTTTCTGTTTCCCAGTTAATATCCGGGTAGTTAAAGTCCCCCATAACCAGGACCTCATTATGGGTTGCAGCTTCATTTATCTGCTTTAGAAGTAGACTTTCCATGGTTTCTGTTATATTTGGGGGTTTGTAACAGACCCCAATGAGAATTTTGTTACCATTTTTCCCTCCATGAATTTCGACCCATATGGACTCGACATCCTCATTCCCTTCGCTAATATCCTCCCTTAAAGTGGACTTTAGACAAGACTTTACATAGAGACAAACCCCTCCTCCTCTCCGATTTTTACGATCCTTTCTAAACAGACTGTAACCCTGTAAGTTAACTGCCCAGTCATAGCTTTCATCTAACCATGTCTCGGTTATTCCCACTATGTCAAAGTTACCTGTAGATATTTCTGCTTCTAGTTCTTCCATCTTGTTTGTCAGGCTTCTGGCGTTTGCGAGCATGCAGTTTAGAGGATTTTGTTTTGTTCCAATCTCCTCACTGTGGATTGTTTTAGAAATGTTCTTACCTCCCTTCTGAGTATGTTTTCCTGGGTCGTCTTTGTTCGAGTCTAATGTTTTTCTTCCCGTCCCCTCTTCTTCTAGTTTAACGCCCTCCTGATGAGTGTAGCGAGTCTTCTGGCGAATGTGTGTTTCCCAGGTTTGTTGAGGTGTAGTCCGTCTCTGGCGAGGAGTCCATCATACCAGTAATTCACACCGTGGTCCAGGAATCCAAATCCTTGTTGTCTGCACCATCGTCTTAGCCAGTTGTTTGCATCAAGGATCCTGTTCCATCTCCTGGTGCCATGCCCGTCTACTGGAAGGATAGAAGAAAAAAATACCTGTGCATCCAGTTCCTTTACTTTCTTCCCCAACTCTTCAAAGTCCTTGCAGATTGTCGGTAGGTCCTTCCTTGCCGTGTCATTGGTTCCAACATGTATCAGAAGAAATGGGTGGACGTCCTTGGAGCTGAAGAGCTTTGGTATCCTATCGGTCACATCCTTGATCATCGCACCTGGAAGGCAGCATACTTCTCTTGCAGTTATGTCCGGTCTGCAGATGGCTGCTTCGGTGCCTCTCAGTAGTGAGTCTCCCACCACCACCACTCTTCGTTGCTTCTTGGCTGTACTTTTTGCTGTCACTTGTTGCTGTGTGCCCTTTTCTTTTTTGCTTGCTGGTATTGCTTCATTCTTAGGTGTGCCATCTTCATCCTCTACAAAGATTTGATATCGGTTCTTCAGTTGTGTGGTTGGTGATTTCTCCATGGTCTTCTTGCTTCTTTTGGTCACATGCTTCCACTCATCTGCTTTTGGAGGTTCTCTGACACTTTTTGCACCTTCTGTGACCAGTAGAGATGCTTCTGTTCTGTCTAGAAAGTCTTCATTCTCTTTGATGAGTTTCAAAGTTGCTATTCTTTCTTCCAGACCCCGCACCTTTTCTTCTAAAAGGGCCACTAGTCTACACTTCTGACAGGTGAAATTTAATTCTTCTTCTGGTCGATCTGTGAACATGTAGCACATGCTGCAGCTCACCATGTAGGTTGTCACATCTGCCATGTTGCTCCTAGATCCTGCTGACTTGCTGTGTGTTTTCCTTCTTGTGTAATCTACTCAGCCAAGCTCTCTTGCAATAATGTCCTACAGGCAAAAATTCGCGCGCCTTACGGCGCGCGGTTTGGTGATGCTTTCGAAGCAGCTGGTCCCGGCTGTACCCAACGATCTTCTAGCTTAGGGAGACTTCGCTTCTCCCAGAAGGCACCTGGAATATGCAAATTAGCCTCCTGAAGCTTGAATCCCTGGTTTGGTGATGCTTTCGAAGCAGCTGGTCCCGGCTGTACCCAACGATCTTCTAGCTTAGGGAGACTTCGCTTCTCCCAGAAGGCACCTGGAATATGCAAATTAGCCTCCTGAAGCTTGAATCCCTGGTTTGGTGATGCTTTCGAAGCAGCTGGTCCCGGCTGTACCCAACGATCTTCTAGCTTAGGGAGACTTCGCTTCTCCCAGAAGGCACCTGGAATATGCAAATTAGCCTCCTGAAGCTTGAATCCCTGGTTTCTAAGTGCTGTTATATTCTAAGTGCTGTTATATTCTCTAATAAAGAGCCACTGCCAGACTCCTCTGGTGACTGCTTTTGTTGCCGAGAACAAAAAGGATCGTCAGTCCACAATGGGACTTGTCGGTCTGTGGCTATGCTGCAGTATTGTGCTCAAAGTTTCACTTTCATTTTCTTGTCTGCTTGCCCTTCCTCCTCCTCACACTTAGATTCACATTCTTCTTTTGTTGTGCAGATCTATTCCACTCCAAACAATCAGAAACATATTGTCTAACTTCTTGGACTTGGCACTGAAGGGGTTGATTCTGTATTCATAGGTTTGTAGAAAAATAGGATTAAGGTCTTTTTCTCAACTCTGTTCATGTTGTAACATTTTTGCCGTGAAGAAGAGGCTGGGTCCTCTGCGGAGTCAAATTCAGTTTTGAGAACTGCGTAAGTAAAGCGAGCGTCTGTGATAATATAGGCGAGAAACTGCCCACTAATCCTACAGAAACCTCTGGAAGAGCATGGCATTGTGAATGTTACACATATACAGCATTTATTCTACTGAGTTAAACAACTCAGCTTTATCTCATGATGGAAGAACCTTTGGATGGTAAAATATTTTCCTCAAAAAGCAGTTTATTGAAAAAAAAATCCGATTTAAATAAAAAAAATCCGATTTAAATAAAAAAAATCCGTTTTAAATTAAAAAAAATCCGATTTTTTTGATTTTTAAAAAAAAAACAAACTGATTTTTATCCACCCTGGACAGTAGGTACAAATTAATTTTCTGTGTTGTGAATTCTCGACCTTCCAATGATGGCTCATATAATGCGGCTGGAAAGCTGTCACGGTTGAATTTGTAACAACTCACCACATGGTGTGTCCTACAACCCAATAGTTACATCCTAGCGTTTAAAAGTACAGTGTTCGGTCTACAATGGGCTTTATTATTTGCTAGTAGAGAACAGGACGGTTACTTTATATGTCGTGAATCCTTTTCTCTGCGTGGTTGGGCGTTCTGATGATAATCATGTGACATCTCCGCTCGTAAAGACGAGATTTGCAACCCTGGTTGTTATTGTCAGAACTGCTGATTATTATCTCTATCCAGGAGACATTTCTGCTTTGGCTCTCTTGTCGCAGACGATAAAGTACAGCAGTGGGGAAATAAATCATATGCAAATAATTGAGAAAAAAATCCTAATTTACTTTACCTTTTATTCCCCATTAGTGTGCCTGGAACTAGTGAAATACTTGGTCAGGCGCTTTAGTGGTATTGAGCTTGTGCCTCAGACTGTCTTGTTGCTGAGAAATTTCTGGATTTCATGATGACATTTTGCTACTGAAGTGGCCACCAAGTGATAGTTTTTCTTGAACTCCTTTGTATTGTTATAAGAAAACACAATATTAAAACTGAAAGGCCCAGCTCACACGTCCAGGGTCTGTCATGTAATGTGTCGTCATCTAGGTACCCCTAAATCCCTGTATAGGTGCCCGGACCTCACTGGTGCTGGATTTTATCTACTGTAAGCTGCAAGCACTAGGCTTTTTATTCTTGACCATTAGATTGTTGGATGGGCTGATTCAGTCAAAGAGACGTCTTCTGAAGATCTCTTTTACGTATAAGAACGTTCATTTTGCTCTTATTGCCTTTGTGGACTAGAATATAGTCCTTGACTCCCTGACGAAGCGGTTGCGAAACGTGCGTTGGAGTGGTGTGTGGGGGAGCTGAGGCGCGCACTCCTGGTCGGTATTCACGGTTTAGTATTATTTTCAATTATTTATTTATTATTTTTTCTCTGTGCATTATCCATCACTTATCCCTTTGGATACTTATGTGCATGTCCATTGTGACACTCATGTCAAAGTGGAATTAAAACCGTTTGCCACATTTTTTGTGTTTGATGCATGGTTGATGAGTGATATAATCTATATATATTTTCCCACATTTCAATTCTGCTTATATGCATATTGTTCATTTTATCAAATTTATCACTGCAATATATAATATATATACAGATATTAAACACTAATACACACATTTCACGTTTTTATTATTATTTTTTCTTTAATTAGTTGACACATATTTTTTGACACTCATTTATATATATTTTTTGCACATTAATTTTTTTTAATTCATATAGTTTGGAATATATATTTTTTATATCACGTTAATTAATTACAATATCACTGTTATATATTTATTTATTTACTTATTTTTTTATATTTATATTTTTTGTCAATTCGCCAATCATGCATCGGATACAGACTCATTACATATGGATATGCGCATAATTATAATTGGATAATCTTTATTGATTTTTTATAATTTTTATTTTTTTAATTTTGTTTCATACACAAATTATTTAATTCATTATTTATTTATACCATCACATGAAATGTTACTTATTTAATATTAATTATATATATATATAGTGCTTATACATTTCAATGTGAATGGTTGCTTTTTTCTTTAAGCCGTGATATTATTTATATTGGTTTATTTCTGCCGATCAGGTGTTGTACGCCCTGGCCCCCCCACATGCTGATCTATATTGCACATGCATATATATGTTTTTCTATTTTAGATTATACATATTCCAAATATATGGATATATTTTAATAAAAATGCTATTGATTGTGCTATGTCTGTTTTATAATAAAATTTTATTGAATTTCTAAAAAAATTGTCTTGGTATTTGTGGTTAGTAAATATTTTCTTTTGGGTATTTGCTTAGTGTGGAATATTTACTTTTTTGAATATTTTTCAATATTATTTGGTATTTCTTTTCTATATAGGATTTCTTAGAATATAGTCCTGCCTGAGCCATTCTGTACTTCTCTTTCTGCACTGAAACTTGTAGTCTTGGCCATGCTAAGACTGCATAGTGATGGGAGGAATAGCTGTCAGGCTAATGCGTGTATGGTGACCATAAGTCATCCTTGTCACTTCCAGGTTTGTTTGCTGTGTTCATCAACCTCACTGCGCAGAACATATCTATAGTATTGAACAGGGTGTGCGAAGAGCATTCAGTCCTTACTGGGAATAAGGAGTGGCTGGACTCATAGGAATTCAAGAGAGAAATATCAGAGGTGAGGAAGGAGTGGTTTGACATATAGACGAGCAGTGGAACTGGTGATGTGATATGTGGAGGGAGATCATGGCACAGAGAGAGTGGGATTATATGGATGGAGGGCATGGCCTAGAGAGAGTAAGAATATATGGTGGGAGGGCATGGCACCAAGAGAGTGGGATTATATGGTGGAAGGGCATGGCCTAGAGAGAGTAAGAATATATGGTGGGAGGGCATGGCATCGAGAGAGTGGGATTATATGGTGGGAGGGCATGGCCTAGAGAGAGTGGGATTATATGGTGGGAGGGCATATCACCGAGGGAGTGGGATTATATGGTGGGAGGGCATATCATTGAGAGAGTGGGATTATATGGAGGGAGGGCATGGCACAGAGAGAGTGGGAATCTATGGAGGGAGGGCATAGCACCGAGAGAGTGGGATTATATGGTGGGAGGGCATAGCACCGAGAGAGTGGGATTATATGGTGGGAGGGCATGGCACAGGGAGAGTGGGATTATATGGAGGGCGTGGCACAGGGAGAGTGGGATTATATGGAGGGAGGGCATGGCATAGAGAGAGTGGGATTATATGGAGGGAGGGTATGGCATACAGAGAGTGGGATTATATGGAGGGAATGGCACCGAGAGAGTGGGATTATATGGTGGGAGGGCATGGCACCGAGAGAGTGGGATTATATGGTGGGAGGGCATGGCCTAGAGAGAGTGGGATTATATGGTGGGAGGGCATGGCCTAGTGAGAGTGGGAATATATGGAGGGAGGGCAAATTGTGACGCCCAGGAGACCGGGGTACCCAGCACCGGACCAATGGGGTCTGTCTCTTGAGGGAGATGTCACGGGTGGCTTGACCCGGTGCTGTGGCCTCAGGCAATGCACAGTGTAAGGGGTATCATGAGGGAACAGGCACTTACTTGATCAGCAGCAGGTTCTCTCAACGGTGATGATCCTGATCCTGGATAGATAGCTATTGTCCAAATGAAAGTCTGAGGCACTGAAACGTTTAACCAGTTTACTTCAACATAAAGGGATTTACAACCAGTCCTGTCACCGGAGTCTGTATGGGAACTCTGAGTTACTTTGACCCTGCCGGGGTCTTCGCCTCTTATTGTACGCAGTTTCTGTGTGGCCCTGCTGCTGTATGTGAACTGGCTGCCGGCCCAATCTGTCCCCTCCGGGTCCTGGTTCGACGGGCAACCCGAGTCCTTTTATCGACTTACCCCCTCCGGGAGTACTGCTGAACTCTGTGTCTGTTGCTGCGTCCGGCCCTAGTGAAGCTGATATCACCTCACGTTTTTCCGGTTGCTGTATTATATATAATGAATACAGCCACGGATCCGGTATCCGTCTTTGTGCCTGTTCTGGGTAGTGATTAATGCTACCCGGTTCTCACAATATCCTTTTTCTCTGTCCCTTTTCTCCTCAGGCCGGTGATTTGGGCCTGGAAACCATCATAGGGCTGTTAGAAATTCAGCTGTATGACCTCTCACTTTCAGCTCCTTAGCCCAACTGCCATTTCTTCTCTCAGACCAGAATGGATCAAGGGAAGTCTCTGGAGCTCCCCCTTCTGGCCGGAGGTGGTAGTGCAGTTTTGCTATCTTAGTATTTGTATTTATTGTCAGTAACTATTTTTGTGGCAAATACCCCTAGGGGTGCCACATTCCCCCTTAGTTAAGAACAGTACTCCGGGACTGTGGGACGATAACATTTTGAAATAACAATTAATATGTACAGAGTCTTAAAAATGAAAAGTTACAAAAATCACTCAAGGAAACAAAAATAGAGTTCTGTAAAAAGTCACTTCAAATAGCGTCCATTAATACAGTCTTATCCTTGAAGGTACTAGGAAAGGCACTGCACTTTGTGTCCAGGAATTTAGTTCCATTTTTCCAACGAAGTTGTCAATATAAAGTCTAAAGAAAGTTCAAAAAGAGCAAAAAGCAAAGTTCAAAAAGCAGTCTTTCCGGAGCTTTGATTTAGTGCCTCCGGGCTGATAAAAAGTTCAAGAATATGCAATAAGTTCATACAGACAAGTCTCTGTAGGTACTGGGCTTAAACGTTGCAGAATGATAACAATGACTATAGTTTTATAGTTGGTAATCCGCATACCTGGCCGGTAATTGACCCTGGGTACTACGCTGTGATCTACGTAATAGCGGTGTCTCTTCATGTGATGTACTACTGTCTACTGCGGATGTAGTATCTGCCCGCTCTGCTAAAGATAATTCCACGACTATGGAGTTGGCAAGTCCACCGTGAATGGGATTACTCTGATCAGGAATCTGTTCTTCTTGGCCTGGAACCTCCCGTAGTACGGGGTCAGCCTCTTCCTGTCTTGGGACTTCTGGTATTGGGTTCGGTGTTGGGTAAAAGGCCACCATGGGAACCACTACTGCACCATGGTATGTTAGTAGGGTTTTGGGAAAGTCTCCTATACAGGTGTGATACATTTCCTCTTCTTTTTCCTTTACTGGTTGGACCTGCATGGGTTGAATAACTTCTGGTTCTGGCTGGACAACTTCTGTCTCTTTCAATGCTTCTGGACACAATTTAAGATTGTCTCTTGACACTAATACAGATGTTAAGCCTCCGTTTTTGCTAATGAGACACATTTTAGGATTATCCATTCTTGTTGGTAAAACTGTGTAGGGTACGGCTTCCCACTGATTGTCTAGTTTATTGGTTCGACGGTTTCTCTTGAGCACTTGGTCACCCGGTCTTAATGGGGTCGCTAGAGCATTCTGGTTGAAAGTTCGCTCTTGTCTTTCTCTAGTTTGCTGAAGGCTTCTTTCCACACTCTCTTGCACTTGGCGATACTGCTTTTGCCGTATGATATCCCAATTGGAGTCTTGGACTTCTGCGTCTGGTTTCAGAATTCCCATTTCTAGATCGATTGGTAATTGGCCGGGTCTTGTACGCATAAGGTAAGCTGGGGTGCAGTTGGTGGAGCTCACCGGGACATGATTATACAGATCCACCAAGTCAGGCAATTTCTCTGGCCATTGATTCCTTTCTGTCTCAGGTAAAGTCTTTAGTAGGTCTATTACAATATGGTTCATCTTCTCGCATAAGCCGTTTGTTTGTGGATGATAGGCCGTCGTCCGGATCTTTTTGCAACCATACATATTACAGAATTCTCTGAAGATCTCTGATTCAAAGGCTGTACCTTGGTCGGTGAGAACCTGTTCCGGATATCCATGGGGTCTACAAAAGTACGTTTGGAACGCTTTGGCTGCTGTTTTTGCTGTCAGATCTTTTACGGGTACTACTACCAAGAAGCGTGAATAATGGTCCACGATGGTCAAGGCATAGACATAGCCGGACCGGCTTGGTGTCAACTTCACATGGTCCATGGCTACAAGTTCAAGTGGTTGTTTGGTGATTATGGGCTGCAGTGGTGCTCTTTGGTTCTTTTGATCGTTTCTTCTGAGGTTGCACGGGCCACAATTTCTGCACCACTGTTCGATTGATTTTCTCATCCCGACCCAATAAAATCTTTCTCTTAGAAGTACTTCTAACTTTTTCCAACCGAAGTGACCAGCACCATTATGGTAAGCTTCGAGGACCATCTTCACATCTTGTTTAGGCACGATAATCTGCCAAACCAATTCATGTGTTTTCGGATTGGTGTACCTTTTACAGAGCTTCCCTTGATACAGGAACATTTTGCCTCTCTCTTTCCAGAGTTGATGCGTCTCTTCTGGGGCATCCTCATCGGGATATGCACTTTGCTCAGTCAGCAGTTCCTTCATCAACTTCACAGCCGGATTGCTGTCTTGGGTGTCAGCCCATCTATGGTGTGCTAACGGATTAAAATTCACCTCTTGTTTCTGATAGGTACTTGACTGATGATGTTTTGCCTTGGGATGATGGAAGGCTGGTAGTTCAATTTCTTCAAGCTCCCCCGTTTCTTCTTCTACATCTCTCAATTGTGGCATCCGGGATAGGGCATCGGCATTTCCATTCTTGCGACCTGCTCGATACTTGATTATGAAGTTGTAATTAGATAACCGGGCTATCCATCGCTGTTATAACGCACCTAATTTGGCTGTGTACAGATGGGTCAACGGATTGTTGTCAGTATAGACAATAAATTCTGCAGCGGCCAGATAGTGTTTGAAACGTTCAGTCACAGCCCAAACTACTGCCAGTAGTTCCAATTTGAAGGAGCTGTAATTTTCTGAATTTCTTTCAGTTGGCCGGAGCTTTCTACTTGCAAAGGCGATGACTTTCTCCCGACCTTCTTGCTTTTGTGACAACACCGCTCCTAGTCCCACATTACTGGCATCGGTGTAGAGGATGAAAGGTTGATGGTAATCTGGGTATGCCAGAACCTCTTCTCCGGTTAGTGCCTTCTTTAGTTGTTCAAAGGAGTTTTCCCTTTCGTCGTTCCACTGAAAAGGAGGGTTTCGGTTTGAAGGTTTCTTCGTCTGCCCTACCAAGGCATCTTGCAAGGATGCTGCCAACTTGGTAAATCCTTTTATAAATCTGCGATAGTAACCCACCAATCCCAGGAATTGCCTCACTTCTTTTGCGTTGGTAGGTCTTGGCCAATCCCTTATGGCGCTTATTTTCTCGGGATCCGGTGCTACTCCCTCCGAACTCACGATGTGTCCCAGGTACTGTACCTTTGGCTTGAGAAGGTGCCATTTGGATGGCTTGATTTTCATGCCATACCTGGATAAGGCTTCGAACACTTCTGCCAGGTCTATTAAGTGTTGTTCGTAAGTCTTTGAGTAGACGATCACATCATCTAGGTACAGGAGGACGGTCTCGAAGTTCTTGTGTCCGAGGCAGCATTCCATCAACCGCTGGAAGGTACCGGATGCATTGCAGAGTCCGAATGGCATGCGATTAAATTCACATAGACCCATTGGTGTGGTGAATGCCGTCTTTTCCTTATCTCTCTCAGCCACAGGGACTTGCCAATACCCGCTTGTTAAGTCTAAGGTGGAAAAATAATTAGCAGATTTCAAAGCAGTCAAGGACTCTTCTATCCTAGGCAAGGGGTAGGCGTCTTTATGGGTGATGTTATTAATCCGCCGGTAGTCTACGCACATTCTCATGGTTCCGTCCTTTTTTTTGACAATCACTAGAGGGCCGCCCAGGGGCTACAGCTGTCTCTTATTACCCCGGCCTGTTTCATCTCCCTCAGCATATCTTTTGCACATTGATAGTGAGCGGGCGGTATGGGTCTATATCTTTCTTTTATTGGGGGATGGTCACCGGTGGGGATTGTGTGTTCTACCCCTTCTATCCGTCCGAAGTCCAATGGGTGTTTACTGAAGACTTGTTCATATTCCGTCACTAGCCTATACACCCCTTGTTTTTGATGGGTAGGTGTTGAATTTATGCCCACGTGTAGCTGTTGGCACCAATCCTCCAATTCTCCATCTGAGCCGTTGACTTCCACCTGACAGGTTGGTTCTAAGGGCTCAATGGTTGTGATGGCATTGTTGTCAACAGTAAATAGCTTTGCCACTGTAGCATACCTTGGCAAAGTGACCTCTTCCTCCCCACAGTTCAAAAGTCGTACCGGCACTCGTCCCCGGTGTACCTCGACTACCCCTCGTGCTGTGAGTATAGTGGGTCTGCTGTCGGTGTACACTGGTTCTATTAAGGCTTGATAATCTCGTCCCTTAGTACCAATGGCTGCTCTACACCATACCAGCATTTCTGTTTTTGGTGGGATTACAATAGACGTTGGATCACTTACCCTCACACTGCCGATTTCTCCACCTGCAACTTCTACCTGTTGCCTTAACATCAATACTTTTATTTCCCTCCGGAGAACTCTCTGCTGGTAGGATTGGGCAGTTTCAGCAATTTGCTGTAAGACAGAAATGACTTCGGAAAAGCAGTTCTCTAACACATTCATTCCTATCAATTAAGTTGGTTCACAGTTCCGCCGGTCAACATCAACAACAATTATACCCTGTTTCTTCAATTCTACTTTACCAATCTTTATGGTCATCTCCCTGAATCCTAGTTTCGGTACCAACTTAAAATTACTGGCCCATATATCTAGTTCAACATCAGAGGGCCCTTTATCAATATCTGCATCAGCCCAGTACCTCTTGTAAAGGATATACGGTATAGATGAAATCTGGGAACCTGTGTCCAGCAAAGCGTTGAGGGGAATTCCGTCCAGCACGATAGGGATAATGGGTCGTCCTCCGATGTACCTGTCGTGCCAGGGTGTTGGGCCTTGAAAGTTCATTCCTGTGAAGCGGCCCGCATTCCCAGGGGATTCCCGTTTAAATCACAAAGTGGCCTGGCTGCTGGCAACGGCGGCAAATGGGCTGTCCATCCGGTTGGTAGCGGTCGCGGGGTCGTCCTCTCCATGTCGGGTATTTCCGGGGTCTCATCCATGGAACATCCTCTCTACGGTTTGCCAACTCCATCTTGGGTCCTCTCATCTCCTGCATGGTTTTAGCCATTGAAGCAACAACATCAGTTAAAGAGTCAAGCTTTTGTTGAAGAGCCTCATTAGTACTGGGCCCCAGGGGCTTAGCAATGGCCCCGGACATAGCTGATGTCACTTGCACTCCCTGTTGTTGAGGTGCCTCTGCCATGGGTTGCGCAGGATCCTGATCCCGAGGTGCCTCTGCCAGCTGGAGACGTATAGCGCTCTCCTTTAATTGGGCAAATGTCAGTTCAGGGTTCTTAAAAACAAGCATACTCACATGCCCCCGGTGAGAAGGGGTGTAGAGTCCCTCAATAAATTGATCTCTTAGCAGTTTATCCGCTCCGGTGTTAAAAATGGGTTCAGCCAGTGTAAGTGATTTAAGGGCTTCCTGCAGGTTTAAGGCAAAGTCTCTCACGCCCTCATTAGCTTTTTGTTTGCAATTAAAGAATCGTACTTTAGCTTTGCTGCCGGCAGTGGTTTCAAATGTAGCTTTTAATCCAGCAAATATGCGTTCAACAGTGCCTTTTAGATCAGCTGCCCATGCTGTGACTTCTCGCTTAGCATGGCCACTTAATTGCATCATCAGGAGACTAACACCCTGAACTTCACCCACGGGGAACATGTTAAAATGGGCCAGCATCTTTTCTCTGAAATCGTCAAGGGTATTAGGCTCACCTTCATACATTGGAAGCCACGGGCCACCCGGGGTATATGGCATCAGCACCGGCATGATGGGCGCCACTCCTTGCACCGCTGCGCTACCGGACTCTCTATCGACACTCTGTCTTTCAGCTGCATTAGCGTCGCCGGGTGCTGCGGCGTCTCCGTGCTGCGACATACTGTGCCCCCTTAGTTAATCCGGACCCTTCCGGTCCTCCGCTTCCGTCGGGATAGTGTAGATTCATTCCGCTGTGCAGCAGGATTGGTTTTCCCCTTGCTCTGACGTCAGAGCGCTCAGCTTGGTGCCGCCCACAATGACACGCCCCCTGCTGCTCCCGCCCGCCACGCGCTCTGTAATGGCGGATTCTGAAGTTTTTCAGTCAGACTAAGGCTCAGGTAATGGCATAGCTCAATTACCAGTCTCGTGCCTAACGGTTATGAGGTGATGGCGGCCATCTTTACTCCATTATAACCAATGGGGAAAAGTCACTTTCAATAGTTTTTAATGGGAAATGGAATTTTCTTTAATAAAGTCAATTTTCAAGATTTTTCTTCCAAGTTTTCACAGTTTTGGGCTCCAATCACGGCACACAATACCCGGTATACGGGCTGGGTGGATCCTGTTCGTGACGCCAGTTGTGACGCCCAGGAGACCGGAGTACCCAGCACCGGACCAATGGGGTCTGTCTCTTGAGGGAGATGTCACGGGTGGCTTGACCCGGTGCTGTGGCCTCAGGCAATGCATAGTGTAAGGGGTATCATGAGGGAACAGGCACTTACTTGATCAGCAGCAGGTTCTCTCAACGGTGATGATCCTGATCCTGGATAGATAGCTATTGTCCAAATGAAAGTCTGAGGCACTGAAACGTTTAACCAGTTTACTTCAACATAAAGGGATTTACAACCAGTCCTGTCACCGGAGTCTGTATGGGAACTCTGAGTTACTTTGACCCTGCCGGGGTCTTCGCCTCTTATTGTACGCAGTTTCTGTGTGGCCCTGCTGCTGTATGTGAACTGGCTGCCGGCCCAATCTGTCCCCTCCGGGTCCTGGTTCGACGGGCAACCCGAGTCTTTTTATCGACTTACCCCCTCCGGGAGTACCGCTGAACTCTGTGTCTGTTGCTGCGTCCGGCCCTAGTGAAGCTGATATCACCTCACGTTTTTCCGGTTGCTGTATTATATATAATGAATACAGCCACGGATCCGGTATCCGTCTTTGTGCCTGTTCTGTGTAGTGAATAATGCTACCCGGTTCTCACAATATCCTTTTTCTCTGTCCCTTTTCTCCTCAGGCCGGTGATTTGGGCCTGGAAACCGTCATAGGGCTGTTAGAAATTCAGCTGTATGACCTCTCACTTTCAGCTCCTTAGCCCAACTGCCATTTCTTCTCTCAGACCAGAATGAATCAAGGGAAGTCTCTGGAGCTCCCCCTTCTGGCCGGAGGTGGTAGTGCAGTTTTGCTATCTTAGTATTTGTATTTATTGTCAGTAACTATTTTTGTGGCAAATACCCCTAGTGGTGCCACAATAGCATAGAGAGAATGGGAATATATGGTGGGAGGTCATGGCACAGGGAGAGTGGGATTATATGGAGGGAGGGCATGGCACAGGGAGAGTGGGATTATATGGAGGAAGGGCATGGCATAGAGAGAGTGGGATTATATGGAGGGAGGGCATGGCATAGAGAGAGTGGGATTATATGGAGGGAGGGCATGGCACAGAGAGAGTGGGATTATATGGAGGGAGGGCATGGCACAGGGAGAGTGGGATTATATGGAGGAAGGGCATGGCACAGGGAGAGTGGGATTATATGAAGGAAGGGCATGGCAAAGAGAGTGGGATTATATGGAGGGAGGGCATGGCATAGAGAGAGTTGGATTATATGGAAGGAGAGCATGGCACAGAGAGAGTGGGAATATATGGAGGGAGGGCATGGCACCAAGAGAGTGGGATTATATGCAGGGAGGGCATGGCACCCGAGAGAGTGGGATTATATGGAGGGAGGGCATGGCATAGAGAGAGTGGGAATATATGGTGGGAGGGCATGGCATAGAGAAAGTGGGATGAGATGGAGGGAATTCATGGCATAGAGACAGTGGGATTGTATGGAAGGGGGGCACGGCACCGAGAGTGGGATTTTAAGGAGGGAAGGCATGGCACAGAGAAAGTGGGATTATTTGGAGGGAAGGCATGGCATCGAGAGAGTGGGATTATATGGAGGGAAGGCATGGCCTAGAGAGAGTGGGATTATATGGTGGGAGGGCATGGCATAGAGAGAGTGGGATTATATGGAGGGAAGGCATGGCATAGAGAGAGTGGGATTATATGGTGGGAGGGCATGGCCTATAGAGTGTGGGAATATATGGAGGGAGGGCATGGCCTAGAGAGAGTGGGATTATATGGAGGGAAGGCATGGCATAGAGAGAGTGCGATTATATGGTGGGAGGGCATGGCATAGAGAGAGTGGGATTATATGGTGGGATGGCATGGCCTAGTGAGAGTGGGATAATATGGAGGGAGGGCATGGCACAGAGAGAGTGCGATTATATGGTGGGAGGGCATGGCCTAGAGAGAGTGGGATTATATGGTGGGAGGGCATGGCACAGAGAGAGTGGGATTATATGGTGGGAGGGCATGGCCTAGAGAGAGTGGGATTATATGGTGGGAGGGCATGGCACCGAGAGAGTTGGATTATATGGTGGGAGGGCATGGCCTAGTGAGAGTGGGAATATATGGAGGGAGGGCATAGCATAGAGAGAATGGGAATATATGGTGGGAGGTCATGGCACAGGGAGAGTGGGATTATATGGAGGGAGGGCATGGCACAGGGAGAGTGGGATTATATGGATGAAGGGCATGGCATAGAGAGTGGGATTATATGGAGGGAGGGCATGGCATAGAGAGAGTGGGATTATATGGAGGGAGGGCATGGCACAGAGAGAGTAGGATTATATGGAGGGAGGGCATGGGGCAGGGAGAGTGGGATTATATGGAGGAAGGGCATGGCATAGAGAGAGTGGGATTATATGGAGGGAGGGCATGGCATAGAGAGAGTGGGATTATATGGAAGGAGAGCATGGCACAGAGAGAGTGGGAATATATGGAGGGAGGGCATGGCACCAAGAGAGTGGGATTATATGGAGGGAGGGCATGGCACCCGAGAGAGTGGGATTATATGGAGGGAGGGCATGGCATAGAGAGAGTGGGAATATATGGTGGGAGGGCATGGCATAGAGAAAGTGGGATGAGATGGAGGGAATTCATGGCATAGAGACAGTGGGATTGTATGGAAGGGGGGCACGGCACCGAGCGAGTGGGATTTTAAGGAGGGAAGGCATGGCACCGAGAGAGTGGAATTATATAGAGGGAAGGCATGGCACAGAGAAAGTGGGATTATATGGAGGCAAGGCATGGCACCGAGAGAGTGTGATTATTTGGAGGGAAGGTATGGCATCGAGAGAGTGGCATTATATGGAGGGAAGGCATGGCCTAGAGAGAGTGGGATTATATGGTGGGTGGGCATGGCATAGAGAGAGTGGGATTATATGGAGGGAAGGCATGGCATAGAGAGAGTGGGATTATATGGTGGGAGGGCATGGCCTAGAGAGAGTGGGATTATATGGTGGGAGGGCATGGCACCGAGAGAGTGGGATTATATGGTGGGAGGGCATGGCCTAGAGAGAGTTGGATTATATGGTGGGAGGGCATGGCCTAGTGAGAGTGGGAATATATGGAGGGAGGGCATGGCCTAGAGAGAGTGGGATTATATGGAGGGAAGGCATGGCATAGAGAGAGTGCGATTATATGGTGGGAGGGCATGGCATAGAGAGAGTGGGATTATATGGTAGGAGGGCATGGCCTAGAGAGAGTGGGAATATATGGAGGGAGGGCATGGCATAGAGAGAATGGGAATATATGGTGCGAGGGCATCGCACAGGGAGAGTGGGATTATATGGAGGGAAGGCATGGCAAAGGGAGAGTGGGATTATATGGAGGGAGGGCATGTCAAAGGGAGAGTGGGATTATATGGAGGGAGGGCATGGCATAGAGAGAGTGGGAATTTATGGTGGGAGAGCATGGCATAGAGAGAGTGGGATTATATGGAGGGAGGGCATGGCAGAGAGGGAATATATGGTGGGAGGGCATGGCATAGAGAGAGTGGGATGAAATGGAGGGAATTCATGACACAGAGACAGTGGGATTGTATGTAAGGGGGGACGGCACCGAGAGAGTGGGATTTTAAAGGAGGGAAGGCATGGCACCGAGAGTGGAATTATATGGAGGGAAGGCATTGCACCGAGTGAATGGGATTATATGTAGGGAAGGCATGGCACCGAGAGAGCAGGATCATATGGAGAGAAGGCATGGCACAGAGAGAGTGGGATTATATGGAGGGAAGGCATGGCCTAGTGAGAGTGGGATTATATGGAGGGAGGGCATGGCACAGAGAGAGTGCGATTATATGGTGGGAGGGCATGGCATAGAGAGAGTGGGATTATATGGTGGGAGGGCATGGCCTAGAGAGAGTGGGATTATATGGTGGGAGGGCATGGCACCGAGAGAGTGTGATTATATGGTGGGAGGGCATGGCCTAGAGAGAGTTGGATTATATGGCACCGAGAGAGTGGGATTATATGGAAGGAAGGCATGGCACAGAGAGAGTGTGATTATTTGGAGGGAAGTCATGGCACAGAGAGAGTGGGATTATATGGAGGGAAGGCATGGCACAGAGAGAGTTGGATTATATGGAGGGAAGGCATGGCACAGAGAGAGTGGGATTATATGGAAGGAAGGCATGGCATCGAGAGAGTGGGATTATATGGAGGGAAGGCATGGCACCGAGACAGTGGGATTATATGGAGGGAAGGCATGGCACCAAGAGAGTGGGATAAGTGGGGAAAGGATTATGACTACAAATATCGTCACCATTTACAGGATTATATTGTACTTTACAGTACTTGACGCTGATAGTAATGATCACAGTGTCCAGACGTGCCTACTAACCTTATAAAACCAGCAGATATCCTCGCATCAAGTGCTAATTCTACACTAAGCCCTATTTAAACTTTGTCCTGTTGAACCCCTTCTTTCACTTTGCAGTCTCTGATTTTTTTGTTACTCTACTGCGCTGGATAGAGAGAGAAGTTTTTCTGTATCTTCTCCTGCTGCTCTCCTTCTGGTAATAAATACCTTCCATTGTTATTACTGCCAGTGCCCAGGACCGCTCACTTTGGCAGCGCACAATGCTGGCAGCAGTTACGCGCAGAAGGGTTGGGGGTATGACCCCGTTTTGTTATTGGTGGTGCTAGGTCATATTTTATTAGTTTTATATGTACAAATGTCCAGTAATATGAGATGGGCTTTAAGTACTGTTAGTAAAATCTATTATTGTAACGCACGTCGTCTTGCTGCGACTTGCACTTATTTTCTGACCCATATGACTGAACTCAATCTTGAGAATACTGGATGTTCCGCAGTCTCCACGTTCGGCATGTTAATGGAAGTATTATGTGTTCATTATGCTTGGGCTGCACGTCGTCCACAGGTACATTGAGTTCTGGATGGAGCAGTGCTTTAATTGTACTCTATTAATGTGGCTTTTTTAGGAGATTTTGATCCACACAGTGACAATGTATATTATTGTTTTCTACTATGCAAAATATGGAGTGTACATATAATGGTATTACTAATTATTAAAAAATGCATCGTTTTATAGTAACAGCAAAATCTCATTCACAGGGTGATTCATTCTTTAAGTTCTTCGCCCTTTGGTGATTATTTTATAAGCATGTCAATTCTTTCAGCGTTTTTACAGCAGATTTCCTCATTTGCTATATGCACATAAAGTCTTTTACACTCCGACAAACCCAACAAGTTTTTCAAGCAGCACATGCATCAGGAAACTCTGGAGTTTTTTTTTGTCTTGTGTCTCTTTTGACCCTTTTCTGAGTATTATTCAGATTTTTTTTTTTCATTTGTCTTTTTTTTGCTATGGTATTTGTTATGTATTTTTATTTGCTGTATTTTTTCTGTTGTTTTTTTTTCCCACTCCATAGAATAAGTTTAATTTTTAAGCAAAAACTTATGGCAAAATGTTTTTAAAAAGTCGGATTGTCATCCAGGTATCTTTTGAGCTTTCACATTGACTTGTATTGTAAAATACAGTGCGTCTTCCGAGTAGAAAGCGCCAGAAGAATGAACATGTTACTTCTTTTAACCGCTTGGCGTTTTTAGAACCATGAAGTGGCCAGAAGTCTGAACATATTTACTGCAAGTCATTTTTACACAGACGCTAAACATGAACATACCCTAGTGGTGCTCTTAGTAAGATAAATAGAGAAGTTTTTCCATCAAGTTGTAAACTATTAGATGAGGTCCAAAATTATACAGTGCTCTGTGATGAGCACTGTGGAAGGTTTTCCTCCAAGTCCATGAAAAACAGAATTCAGATGGAGTCATTCAGTATAATGGGAAAGAGCGAATCAGTTTGGACTTTTTTTGAGGGAAGGACACAAAAGCATAGACTACTACACAATTGTTTCCACCTACAGAAGACATATGCACTTCATTTGAATCCTGTTTCTCAGGAATTTAGTTGGAAATCTTCCATGCAGTGCTTAACATAGGGTACAAGGCAAATGTGATCTGTGCCCTACTTTCATCCTATGTTGATCTAGAGCAGGGTTTTCCAAACTCCAGTTCTCATGGCCCCCCACAGGTCACGTTCTCAGGATTTCCTTAGTCTTGCACAAGTGGTGGAAGTATCATCAAGACATTAGGAAGTCTGTCACCTTTCTCACACTATAGAGATTTTGAAACCATGACCTGTAGGGGTCCATGAGGACTGGAGTTTGGGAAACATTGATCTTGAGCATAGCTTATCTGAAACATAGACCAGTTTTGGAAGTTCACAGTTAGGGATGCAGATCTCATTGTAACCAGTCATGATCTGATGTTATGGATTGTGCATTTTGTTACTCAGGGCATTGATGTGGCTATTTATATACAGTAGCTTTTGCTGGTAGAAAATTTTTTGGGGCGTTACTGAATTATTCCATGCTTGCTTATCATAACTCCCCAAACTCAGAATTATGGAGCTACACATGGAATATGATGCTGTGTAGCCATAATCTCTTCTTTGAATACAATGGAGCTTTACAAATATGTGCCAGCAAGAAAGATGCCATGCCAAAGAGATGTCTAATTAGTCCGTTTAAAAGGAGAAATGATGAAAAGTTGCCAAACTGATTCAAACTTTTTATTTCATGTGTTCACCATCTCACAAGTTTGTGCAGGTTTTCCTTATAGGAATAAAATTGCGACATTCCAAGAGGGAAGGTGAAAAGTCTTGTAGATTATCCAGATTATAAATCCAAGGATTTCCTGTATTTACCGTAATTACTATATTAAAAATCAAATTCACCCAAAACTGAAAATTCAGAAGAATTGGGTTTATTTTACAGCTCACTAGCTCACAAAGCATTTTATAACTGAAATGTAATAATGTTCACCGTTGTTCCCCCCGATTACAACAGCTAACATTTGACCCCTGCGGATGACCTAAGGAAGTAATGGAGGAATATGATCTGTGACGTCAAAAGCAATACAAAACGATTTGGGGGGAGGGGGGTATGTCAAAAGTAAAAGAAAATTAAAAGATGCTTTAGGATTTTTAGAGGATGAAAATGGTGAAGTGGTAAAAAATGATGTTGAGAAGACCGAACTTTTAAATTCCTATTTTGCATCTGTGTTCACTCATAAAGTAAATGGAACATCAACTGATCTTCACTCTACTGTTGAAGGAATAAAAGAATCCAGACTATAAACAGAGAGATAGTGAGGGAACCCTTAGCTAACTTAAATGAATTCTGGTCTCCAGGACCAGATGAATTACATCCTACGGTACTGAAGGAGATAGAGGAAATTATTGAACCACTTTCCATAATCTTTGAAAGAGAGAACAGGAGAAGTCCCAGAAAATTAGAGAAGGACAAATGTTGTCCCTATTTTCAAAAAGGGAAAGAAAGTGGACCTAGGGAACTATGGGCCTGTGCACCTGACTTCTATACAAGGAAAGATCTTTAAACAAATTATTAAACAACATGTAAACAAGTACCTTTATGAGAATGAAGTGAGTTAACCAGAGCCAGCATGGGGTTGTAACTAATAAGTCATGTCAGACTAAGTTATTTTCCTTGCATGATAAAATCACTGACTGGGTGGATCAGGGAAATGCTGTAGTTATAGTGTAAAGGCCCCTTCACATTAAGCGACGCTGCAGCGATACCGACAACGATCCGGATCGCTGCAGCGTCGCTGTTTGGTTGCTGGAGAGCTGTCACACAGACAGCTCTCCAGCGACCAACGATCCCGAAGTCCCCGGGTAACCAGGGTAAACATCGGGTAACTAAGCGCAGGGCCGCGCTTAGTAACTCGATGTTTACCCTGGTTACCAGCGTAAAAGTAAAAAAAAACAAACACTACATACTTACCTACCGCTGTCTGTCCCCGGCGCTCAGCTTCTCTGCACTCCTCCTGTACTGGCTGTGAGCACAGCGGCCGGAAAGCAGAGCGGTGACGTCACCTCTCTGCTTTCCGGCTGACCGACGCTCACAGCCAGTACAGGAGGAGTGCAGAGCACAGCGCCGGGGACAGACAGCGGTAGGTAAGTATGTAGTGTTTTTTTTTTTTTTTTTACTTTTACGCTGGTAACCAGGGTAAACATCGGGTTACTAAGCGCGGCCTTGCGCTTAGTTACCCGATGTTTACCCTGGTTACCAGTGAAGACATCGCTGGATCGTTGTCACACACGCCGATCCAGCGATGTCCACGGGAGATCCAGCGACTAAATAAAGTTCTGGACTTTGTTCAGCGACCAACGATCTCCCAGCAGGGGCCTGATCGTTGGTCGATGTCACACATAACGATTTCCTTAACGATATCGTTGCTACGTCACAAAAAGCAACGATATCGTTAACGATATCGTTATGTGTGAAGGTACCTTAACTTGACTTCAGCAAAGCATTTGATAAAGTGTCTCATACCATCATCCTTATTGAAATAATGACCAAGTATGGAATGGACAAGGCAACAGTAAAGGTACCTTCACACTAAACGATATCGCTAGCAATCCGTGACGTTGCAGCGTCCTCGCTAGCGATATCGTTTAGTTTGACACGCAGCAGCGATCAGAATCCTGCTGTGATGTCGTTGGTCAGGGCTAGAGGGCCAGACCTTTCTTTGGTCGCTGGCTCTCCCGCTGACATCGCTGAATCGGCGTGTGTGACACCGATTCAGCGATGTCTTCGCTGGTAACCAGGGTAAACATCGGGTTACTAAGCGCAGGGCCGCGCTTAGTAACCCGATGTTTACCCTGGTTACCATGCTAAAAGTAAAAAAAACAAACGCTACATACTTACCTACCGCTATCTGTCCCCGGCGCTGTGCTTCTCTGCTCTGGCTGTGAGCACAGCGGCCGGAAAGCAGAGCGGTGACGTCACCGCTCTGCTTTCCGGCTGCCCGGCGCTCACAGCCAGAGCAGAGAAGCACAGCGCCGGGGACAGACAGCGGTAGGTAAGTATGTAGCGTTTGTTTTTTTTACTTTTAGGATGGTAACCAGGTCGCTGAACAAAGTCCAGAACTTTATTTCGTCGCTGGATCTCCCGTGGACATCGCTGGATCGGCGTGTTTGACAACGATCCAGCGATGTCTTCACTGGTAACCAGGGTAAACATCGGGTAACTAAGCGCAAGGCTGCGCTTAGTAACCCGATGTTTACCCTGGTTACCAGCGTAAAAGTAAAAAAAAAAAAAACACTACATACTTACCTACCGCTGTCTGTCCCCGGCGCTGTGCTCTGCACTCCTCCTGTACTGGCTGTGAGCATCGGTCAGCCGGAAAGCAGAGAGGTGACGTCACCGCTCTGCTTTCCGGCTGCCCGGCGCTCACAGCCAGAGCAGAGAAGCAAAGCGCCGGGGACAGACAGCGGTAGGTAAGTATGTAGCGTTTGTTTTTTTTACTTTTAGGATGGTATCCAGGGTAAACATCGGGTTACTAAGCGCGGCCCTGCGCTTAGTAACCCGATGTTTACCCTGGTTACCGGCATCGTTGGTCGCTGGAGCGCTGTCTGTGTGACAGCTCTCCAGCGACCAAACAGCGACGCAGCGATCCGGATCGTTGTCTGGATCGCTGCAGCGTCGTTTAGTGTGAAGGTACCTTTAGGTAGATTCATAATTGGCTCAAAGAGTGGTCATAAATGGCTGCACATCCAGTTGGAAGAATATCTCAAGTGGAGTACCACAGGGCTCTGTCCTGTGCCCTGTATTGTTCAACATCTTTATCAATGATTTAGATAAAGGAATTAAAGGTAAACTGATTAAATTTGCTGATGACACAAAGCTAGGAGGTATAGCTGGTATAGCTAATACTACAGAAGAGAGAGGATTCAAAAAGATCTAAACAAACTGGAGCAGTGGGCAGCAACTAACAATGGTTTTGAACAGGTAGAAATGCAAAGTCCTACATCTGGGCCAGAAAAATGAAAAAAAAAAGCATATACAGAATGATAGGAATAGGGCTAAGCAACAGCACATGTGAAAAAGACTTGGGTATACTAATAGACTAGTTGGCCCGTGCAAAATTTTCACACATTGGTTGTCTGGGGCTTAGGCAATGTCAGGAAAATTAAGCTGGTCAAATGTAAATATATTTAATGAGATGATGAACACAGAGAGGTATGTGTCTCACAGATTATATATATATATATATATATATATATATATATATATAGTGGGAATATAGCTCATCAGGGATCTCTGCTTTGGCCCAAGCAGGTGGCTATGGAGTCACAACGAACAATAGCAGGCTAGCGAGTTCCACACAGGTATGTGTCAGGTGTATTTATTGTACACATTTGCCGTACAATGTTACACGTGCCAAACATGAAATAAAATGTCTAAGGCCGTCTGGCCACTAACTAACAACAAGATACTAACTGCAAAATAAACCTATACAACAAGAAAGAAGTTTGTGCAACCTTACTGTGTCAGCTCCCAGACCAGCAGATGAGAGACTGAGATCCCAGCAGTTCCTTGATTATATCAGCTGAAGCAAAAGCTGGATCGTATGTGTGGAAGGGAAGCACCAGAGCTTTCAGGCTGATCACTAACCAGGACCGGATTACAGAGGAATAAACAGCTTCACAATCAATACCGTGATACATATGAAATGAAACGGGGAGAAACATATCTGTTTTCTAGTACTTCTCCCCTTGGCACCTCACATACCCCCTTCCTTTGTTCGAGCCTGTAGGGTCGGACACGATGAGTCACTAAGCAGTGTGTTCTGGATAACGCATCTGCATTCCCGTGCGCTGCGCCTGCCCTGTGCTCAACGGAAAAGTTAAAAGGTTGTAATGCCAAGAACCAGCGTGTCACCCTCGCATTGCCCTCTTTTGCGCGGGACATCCATGTTAGGGGTGAATGGCCCGTTACTAGCCTAAATTGGCGACCTAGTAAATAATAGCGTAAGGTGAAAAGGGCCCATTTCACAGCCAGGGCTTCGCGCTCAACCACGCTATAATTCTTTTCTGCCCTGGTAAGCTTCCTACTCAGATAGCTTACTGGGTGTTCCTCGCCATTCACTTCTTGTGACAACACTGCACCGAGGCCGACACCAGAGGCGTCCGTTTGGACAATAAACTCCCGTTTAAAGTCAGGGGCAACCAACACTGGTTGGTCACAGAGGACCGTTTTCAAATACTGAAAGGCCTTCTCTGCTTCTGCGTTCCACTTTATTGTGATAGATTTTGAGCCCTTGGTAAGCTCTGTGAGAGGGGCCGCGATGGTGGCAAAATTTTTAATGAAGCGCCTATAATAGCCAACGATCCCTAAAAAGGCTCCGACCTGTTTTTTGTTGACCGGTCGTGGCCAATTCTGAATAGCGTCCACTTTATTGGTCTGTGGCTTTACGACTCCTCGCCCTATGCTATATCCCAGATAGCGAGCCTCTTCCAATCCCAAGGTACATTTCTTAGGATTGGCAGTTAGCCCAGCAGTTTTTATCGAGTTTAAGACGGCTTGTACTTTTGACAAATGTGTGTCCCAGTCATCACTAAAGACAATGATATCGTCCAAGTATGCGGACGCATACCGGACGTGGGGTTTAAGGACAATATCTATTAGACGTTGGAAGGTGGCTGCAGCACCATGCAACCCAAATGGCATATCACGGTACTGGAACAGTCCCTGGGGCGTTACAAAGGCCGTTTTCTCTTTGGCTGAATCCGTGAGGGGAATCTGCCAATAACCTTTTGTTAAGTCGATAGTAGATATGTACCTGGCCGAACCCAGTCTCTCTATAAGTTCATCAACTCTCGGCATCGGGTAGGCATAGAATTTTGATACCTCATTTAATTTCCGAAAATCATTACAAAACCTAATAGTCCCATCGGGTTTGGGCACTAGCACGATTGGGCTAGCCCAATCACTCCGGGACTCTTCAATGACTCCAAGTTCTAACATTTTCTCGACTTCCTGGGCAATGGCTTGTCTCCGAGCCTCCGGAATTCGATACGGTTTTAGTCGTACACGGACCTGTGGATCAGTAACAATGTCGTGTTTAATTGAGTACGACCAGGAAGCTCTGAAAAAACCTCTGCGTTTTTCTGTATAAATTCCTTAGTCTCTCGTTTCTGACTTTCGGATAGTGTCTCTGCAATACCCACCTCTGGCAATGCTACCTGGGGGTCATTTACCACAGATGGGGGTGCCCTACGAGGTCCATCATTAAGGGTGGCTTTTGTCATTAGACTCTCCCTATCCCACCAGGCCTTAAGCAAGTTTATGTGGTAGATTTGTTCGGTTTTCCTCTTGTCTGGTTGATATATCTTATAATTCACTTCACCTATTCTCTCCAACACCTCGTATGGGCCCTGCCACTTCGCAAGAAATTTATTTTCTACAGTGGGTACTAATACTAACACCCTGTCTCCGGGTTGAAAGACTCGTGTTTTAGCCGTTCGGTTATATACCGTGCTTTGGGCCTGTTGCGCACGTTCTAAACATTCTTTAACTATTGGCATGACCGCCTCAATTCTATCTTGCATAAGCATTACGTGTTCAATTACACTGCGATAAGGAGTCACCTCTTGTTCCCAAGTCTCTTTAGCAATATCTAACAGGCCTCTAGGACATCGCCCGTAAACTAACTCAAAAGGCGAAAAGCCTGTGGAGGATTGGGGTACTTCCCGTATAGCGAACAGGAGATATGGTAGGAGAGCATCCCAATCCCTCCCGTCCTTATCTACCACCCTTTTCAACATTCCCTTCAGGGTTTTATTAAATCGCTCCACCAACCCGTCAGTCTGAGGGTGATATACTGAAGTACGCAAGTGGGAGATTTTTAGTAGCTTACACAAGTCCTTAAGTATTCGAGACATAAAGGGGGTTCCCTGATCTGTTAGTATTTCTTTCGGAATGCCGGTGCGAGAAAACATATTAACAAGCTCCTTTGAAATTGCTTTCGCATTGGCATTCCGCAGAGGCACTGCTTCAGGGTAACGAGTGGCATAATCTAGTACTACCAAAATGTACTGATGTCCCCTGGCAGATTTAACTAATGGACCCACTATATCCATTGCTATCCTCTCGAAGGGTACCTCTATTATTGGTAAGGGCACAAGGGGGCTTCTAAAATGTGACATAGGTGTGGTCAATTGACACGTAGGACAGGACTGACAATACCGGGTCACGTCCCCCCCTAGACCCGGCCAAAAGAAACGCTGCAGAATACGGTGTTTTGTTTTTTCTCCGGCCAGGTGTCCCCCCAAGGGATGTTTATGTGCCAGTTCCAAAACTACCTGGCGAAAGAACTTGGGCACCACTAGTTGCTCTACCGCCACCCCCCGCACTTTGTCTATATGATACAGCATACCCTGTTGCACAGCTAGGTGTGGGAACTCATTTTGAGCCCCTGGGTACAATGGTCTTCCCTCAGAGACCTTTATATTTTCCCATGCCCTTGCCAGAGTAGGGTCCTGGTGTTGAGCGGTCCCGAACTTACCACGGGCCACCTCAAGACCTGGCATTTCTATAGCCTCCTCTAGTTCACTTGCGTCGCCTGCATATACAGCCAGAGGTGAGTCTACAGATTCTGGAGTTACCTCTGAGATGGACTCCCCCCCCCCCCCCCCCCCCTCTTGCTGCAATAGCTCAGGGGTTAGCCCCACGGCACCCTCCTCAACTAGAGTGCTCATGCCATTTTTAAGGTTCCACAAGTCCCAAAATAAGGGAAAGTCTCTCCCCAATATTACATCATGTCCCATAGACTTTAGGACTGCCGCCTGATGTCTTTTAGTTCCTACTGGCGTGGCAAGGGTGACCCAGGCAGTGGGGTAGTTTTTTATATCGCCATGGATGCAACTAATGCCCAGGGTTGAGTTCGTTAGGGCTCTAGGGTCCACCAAACTGGCATGTACCAGAGTTACTTGACTGCCGGAATCCAAGACGGCATTCACACTATGGCCGTCGACCTCGAGGCAACACACGTGTCGTTCATTTCCTGTGAGGACCTCTGCAACACAGACTGACTGTACATATTACGAAAGGCGTCTCATAGCGTTACAGTCCATTGGCTCTGTAGTCATTGGGCAGTTAGCTGCTACATGGCCAAGCCCGCGACATCGCCAACATTGTATAGGTCCTTGCTTCCTCGCCGGAGACGCCTGATAGGGTCTGCTGAATTGCTGTGAGACTGTACCGCCTCCATAGTTCTTTGTGAGTCTGCTACCCTTTATTGCAACGTTCTCTTCTTTTGAAGATGAAGTAGGTCTCGCAGTATTTTCTGGCGATTTCTTGGGAGCCCAGCGAGGTGATAACGTCCCTTGGAGTAGGCTTTCGGAAGCATTGTAGCGTTCGACCATATTCACCAACTGGTCGGCTGTATATGGGTCACCTTGTCCAACCCACCTCTGTAACTTAGGGGGCAAGGACCGCAGGTACTTGTCTAGAACAACACGTTCCACCATCTCTGCAGATGTCAAAATCTCTGGTTGCAGCCATTTTTTTACTAGATGGATAAGATCATGCATTTGTGAGCGGGCTGGCTGATCTTCCACAAAAGTCCATAAATGTACCCTCTGTGCTCGTACATATGTGTTTACTCCCAGCCTTGCCAGGATTTCGCTTTTTAATTTGGTATAGTCCATAGCATCCACTCCACTTAAATCGTAATAGGCCTTTTGTGGATCTCCACTCAGAAATGGCGCAACCACTTCAGCCCACGTGTCCACCGGTAAATGCTCACGTTCTGCAATACGTTCAAATACTGTGAGATACGCTTCTACATCATCGTCAGCAGTCATTTTAAGCAGGGTTTTTTGTACGGCTTTCCGTGCACCAGCAACACTTTGTGCATGATCCCTCTCATCTTGGGGCTGCCGAATCAAAGCCTGCTTTATTGCATTCAACTGCTCTTGCTGAATCTGGTTTTGCTGGTCCAGGGCTTGCTGGAAGTAAGTATTGGTCTGCTGTTGTTGCACATTTGCCTGCAATAACTGTTTCACTAGTTCCTCCATATTACTGGACTCTTGGCTCTTCAAAAGCACATGAGCTTTCAGCCAGGACATACACAGAGCACTTTATCTGCAGTCACAGTCCAACAGCCACTATGCCCGCATTCTCAAAACCATTTGTGGGAATATAGCTCATCAGGGATCTCTGCTTTGGCCCAAGCAGGTGGCTATGGAGTCACAACGAACAATAGCAGGCTAGCGAGTTCCACACAGGTATGTGTCAGGTGTATTTATTGTACACATTTGCCGTACAATGTTACACGTGCCAAACATGAAATAAAATGTCTAAGGCCGTCTGGCCACTAACTAACAACAAGATACTAACTGCAAAATAAACCTATACAACAAGAAAGAAGTTTGTGCAACCTTAGGCTGGGGTCACATTGCGTTTTGGTCAGAGCGCTAACGGACAGCGTTGCACGGCGAAATTAACGCCATGCAACGCGTCCGTTAGCGCTCCCATTGCCCGCAATGTACCAGCGCATTGCTAGCGCGTGTCATTTTCGGCACGCGCTAGCGACGCGCCGGTCTTTTGTAGCGCGCCTCGGACGCTGCTTGCAGCGTCCGCGGCGCGCCCGAGGTCCGTTCCCCGCTCTCGCAGATCGGGGATCTGCGAGAGCGGGGACGTTAACGCGACCCCGAAACGCGACCCTTTAAAAACATTGCGTTAGCGCAATCCGCTAGCGCTAGCGCTAAACGGATTGCACTAACGCAATGTGACCCTAGCCTTACTGTGTCAGCTCCCAGACCAGCAGATGAGAGACTGAGATCCCAGCAGTTCCTTGATTATATCAGCTGAAGCAAAAGCTGGATCGTATGTGTGGAAGGGAAGCACCAGAGCTTTCAAGCTGATCACTAAAGAAACCAGGACCGGATTACAGAGAAATAAACAGCTTCACAATCAATACCGTGATACATATGAAATGAAACGGGGAAGTTAGGTCCATATATATTTGGACAGAGACAACATTTTTCTAATTTTGGTTATAGAGATTACCACAATGAATTTTAAACAAAACAATTCAGATGCAGTTGAAGTTCAGACTTTCAGCTTTCATTTGAGGGTATCCACATTAAAATTGGATGAAGGGTTTAGGAGTTTCATATCCTTAACATGTGCCACCCTGTTTTTAAAAGGACCAAAAGTAATTGGACAGATTCAATAATTTTAAATAAAATGTTCATTTTTAGCACTTGGTTAAAAACCCTTTGTTGGCAATGACTGCCTGAAGTCTTGAACTTATAGACATCACCAGATGCCGTGTTTCCTCCTTTTTGATGCTCTGCCAGGCCTTCACTGCGGTGGTTTTCAGTTGCTGTTTGTTTGTGGGCCTTTCTGTATGAAGTTTAGTCTTTAACAAGTGAAATGCATGCTCAATTGGGTTGAGATCAGGTAACTGACTTGGCCATTCAAGAATATTCCACTTCTTTGCTTTAATAAACTCCTGGGTTGCTTTGGCTTTGTTTTGGGTCATTGTCCATCTGTAGTATGAAACGACGACCAATCAGTTTTGCTGCATTTGGCTGGATCTGAGCACACAGTATGGCTCTGAATACCTCAGAATTCATTCGACTGCTTCTGTCCTGTGTCACATCATCAATAAACACTAGTGACCCAGTGCCACTGGCATCCATGCATGCCCAAGCCATGACACTGCCTCCGCCGTGTTTTACAGTGATGTGGTATGCTTTGGATCATGAGCTGTACCACACCTTCGCCATACTTTTCTCTTTCCATCATTCTGGTAGAGGTTGATCTTGGTTTCATCTGTCCAAAGAATGTTCTTCCAGAACTGTGCTGGCTTTTTTAGATGGTTTTTAGCAAAGTCCAGTCTAGCCTTTTTATTCTTGATACTTATGAGTGGTTTGCACCGTGCAGTGAACCCTCTGTATTTACTTTTGTGCAGTCTTCTCTTTATGGTAGATTTGGATATTGATACGCCGACCTCCTGGAGAGTGTTGTTCACTTGGTTGGCTGTTGTGAAGGGGTTTCTCTTCACCATGGAGATTATTCTTGTGATCATCCACCACTGTTGTCTTCCGTGGGCGCCCAGGTCTTTTTGCATTGATGAGTTCACCACTGCTTTCTTTCTTTCTCAGGATGTACCAAACTGTAGATTTTGCCACTCCTAATATTGTAGCAATTTCTCAGATGGTTTTTTTTCTGTTTTCACAGCTTAACCCCTTTACCCCCAAGGGTGGTTTGCACGTTAATGACCGGGCCAATTTTTACAATTCTGACCACTGTCCCTTTATGAGGTTATAACTCTGGAACGCTTCAATGGATCCTGGTGATTCTGACATTGTTTTCTCATGACATATTGTACTTCATGACAATGGTAAAAATTATTTGATAGTACCTGCGTTTATTTGTGAAAAAAACGGAAATTTGGCGAAAATTATGAAAATTTCGCAATTTTTCAACTTTGAATTTTTATGCAATTAAATCACAGAGATATGTCACACAAAATACTTAATAAGTAACATTTCCCACATGTCTACTTTACATCAGCACAATTTTGGAACCAAAATTTTTTTTTGTTAGGGAGTTATAAGGGTTAAAAGTTGACCAGCAATTTCTCATTTCTACAACACCATTTTATTTTAGGGACCACATCTCATTTGAAGTCATTTTGAGGGGTCTATATGATAGAAAATACCCAAGTGTGACACCATTCTAAAAACTACACCCCTCAAGGTGCTCAAAACCATATTCAAGAAGTTTATTAACCCTTCTGGTGCTTCACAGGAATTTTTTGAATGTTTAAATAAAAATGAACATTTAACTTTTTTTCACAAAAAATTTAATTCAGCTCCAATTTGTTTTATTTTAACAAGGGTAACAGGAGAAAATGGACCCCAAACATTGTTGTACAATTTGTCCTGAGTATGCCAATACCCCACATGTGGGGGTAAACCACTGTTTGGGCGCATGGCAGAGCTCGGAAGCGAAGGAGTGCCATTTGACTTTTCAATGCAAAATTGACTGGAATTGAGATGGGACGCCATGTTACGTTTGGAGAGCCCCTGATGTGGCTAAACATTGAAACCCCCCACAAGTGACACCATTTTGGAAAGTAGACCCCCTAAGGAGCTTATCTAGAGGTGTGGTGAGCACTTTGACCCAACAAGTGCTTCACAGAAGTTTATAATGTAGAACTGTAAAAATAAAAAATCATATTTTTTCACAATTATCTTTTCGCCCCCAATTTTTTATTTTCCCAAGGGTAAGAGAAGAAATTGGACCCCAAAAGTTGTTGTACAATTTGTCCTGAGTACGCTGATAGCCCATATGTGGGGGTAAACCACTGTTTGGGCGGATGGGAGAGCTCGGAAGGGAAGGAGCGCCGTTTGACTTTTCAATGCAAAATTGACAGGAATTGAGATGGGACGTCATGTTGCGTTTGAAGAGCCACTGATGTGCCTAAACATTGAAACCCCCCACAAGTGACACCATTTTGGAAAGTAGACCCCCTAAGGAACTTATCTAGAGGTGTGGTGAGCACTATGACCCACCAAGTGCTTCACAGAAGTTTATAATGTAGAACCGTAAAAATAAAAAAATCATATTTTTTCACAAAAATTATTTTTTTAGCCCCCAGTTTTGTATTTTCCTGAGGGTAACAGGAGAAATTGGACCCCAAAATTTGTTGCCCAATTTGTCCTGAGTGCGATGATACACCATATGTGGGGGGAACCACTGTTTGGGCACATGGGAGGGCTCAGAAGGGAAGGAGTGCCATTTAATAATAATAATAATAATAATAATAATCTTTATTTTTATATAGCGCTAACATATTCCGCAGCGCTTTACAGTTTGCACACATTATCATCACTGTCCCCGATGGGGCTCACAATCTAAATTCCCTATCAGTATGTCTTTGGAATGTGGGAGGAAACCGAAGTGCCCGGAGGAAACCCACGCAACCACGGAGAGAACATACAAACTCTTTGCAGATGTTGTCCTTGGTGGGGTTCGAACCCAGGACTCCAGCGCTGCAAGGCTGCAGTGCTAACCACTGTGCCACCGTGCCGCCCGTTTGAATGCAGACTTAGATGGAATGGTCTGCAGGTGTCACATTGCGTTTGCAGAGCCCCTAATGTACCTAAACAGTAGAAACCCCCCACAAGTGACACCATTTTGGAAAGTAGACCCCCTTAGGAACTTATCTAGATGTGTGCTGAGCGCTTTGACCCACCAAGGGCTTCACAGAAGTTTATAATGGAGAGCCGTGAAAATAAAACAAAAATTTTTTTCCCACAAAAATTATTTTTTAGCCCCCAGTTTTGTATTTTCCTGAGGGTAACAGGAGAAATTGGACCCCAAAATTTGTTGCCCAATTTGTCCTGAGTGCGATGATACACCATATGTGGGGGGGAACCACTGTTTGGGCGCATGGGAGGGCTCGGAAGGGAAGGAGCTCCATTTGGAATGAGGACTTAGATGGAATGGTCTGCAGGTGTCACATTGCATTTGCAGAGCCCCTAATGTACCTAAACAGTAGAAACCTCCCACAAGTGACACCATTTTGGAAACTAAACCCCCTAAGGAACTCATCTAGATGTGTTGTGATAGCTTTGAACCCCCAAGTGTTTCACTACAGTTTGTAACGCAGAGCCGTGAAAATTAAAAAAAAAAATCTTTCCCCCCAAAATTATTTTTTAGCCCCCAGTTTTGTATTTTCCCGAGGGTAAGAGGAGAAATTCGACCCCAAAAGTTGTTGTCCAATTTGTCCTGAGTACGCTGATACCCCGTATGTTGGGGGAAACCACCGAGCAGAGCTCGGAAGGGAAGGAGCGCCATTTGGAATGCAGACTTAGATGGAATGGTCTGCAGACGTCACATTGCGTTTGCAGAACCCCTAATGTACCTAAACAGTAGAAACCCCCCACAAGTGACCCCATATTGGAAACTAGACCCCCCAGGGAACTAATCTAGATGTGTTGTGAGAACTTTGAACCCCCAAGTGTTTCACTACAGTTTATAACGCAGAGCCGTGAAAATAAAAAATCTTTTTTTTCCCCACAAAAAATATGTTTTAGCCCCGAGTTTTGTATTTTCCCAAGGGTAACAGGAGAAATTGGACCCCAAAAGTTGTTGTCCTATTTGTCCTGAGTACGCTGATACCCCATATGTTGGGGTAAACCCCTGTTTGGGCACACGGGAGAGCTCGGAAGGGAAGAAGCACTGTTTTACTTTTTCAACGCAGAATTGGCTGGAATTGAGATCGGACGCCATGTCGCGTTTGGAGAGCCCCTGATGTGCCTAAACAGTGGAAACCCCCCAATTATAACTGAAACCCTAATCCAAACACATCCCTAACCCTAATCCCAACAGTAACCCTAACCACACCTCTAACCCTGACACACCCCTAACCCTAATCCCAACCCTATTCCCAACCGTAAATGTAATCTAAACCCTAACTGTAACTTTAGCCCCAACCCAAACTGTAGCCCTAGCCCTAACCCTAATCCTAACCCTAGCCCTAACCCTAGCCCTAACCCTATCCCTAGCCCTAACCCTAGCCCTAACCCTAGCCCTAGCCCTAACCCTAGCCCTAACCCTAGCCCTAACCCTAGCCCTAACCCTAGCCCTAGCCCTAGCCCTAACCCTAGCCCTAACTCTAACCCTAGCCCTAATGGGAAAATGGAAATAACAACATTTTTTTAATTTTTCCCTAACTAAGGGGGTGATGAAGGGGGGGTTTGATTTACTTTTATAGCGGGTTTTTTAGCGGATTTTTATGATTGGCAGCCGTCACACACTGAAAGACGCTTTTTATTGCAAAAAATATTTTTAGCGTTACCACATTTTGAGAGCTATAATTTTTCTATATTTTGGTCCACAGAGTCATGTGAGGTCTTGTTTTTTGCGGGACGAGTTGGTGTTTTTATTGGTAACATTTTCGGGCACGTGACATTTTTTGATCGCTTTTTATTCCGATTTTTGTGAGGCAGAATGACCAAAAACCAGCTATTCATGAATTTCTTTTGGGGGAGGCGTTTATACCGTTCCGCGTTTGGTAAAATTGATGAAGCAGTTTTATTCTTCGGGTCAGTACGATTACAGCGACACCTCATTTATATCATTTTTTTATGTTTTGGCGCTTTTATACGATAAAAACTATTTTATAGAAAAAATAATTATTTTTGCATCGCTTTATTCTCAGGACTATAACTTTTCTATTTTTTTGCTGATGATGCTGTATGGCGGCTCGTTTTTTGCGGGACAAGATGACGTTTTCAGCGGTACCATGGTTAGTTATATCTGTCTTTTTGATCGCGTGTTATTCCACTTTTTGTTCGGCGGTATGATAATAAAGCGTTGTTTTTTGTCTCGTTTTTTTTTTTTTTTCTTACGGTGTTTACTGAAGGGGTTAACTAGTGGGCCAGTTTTATAGGTCGGGCCGTTACGGACGCGGCGATACTAAATATGTGTACTTTTATTGTTTTTTTTTTTTTATTTAGATAAAGAAATGTATTTATGGGAATAATATTTTATTTTTTTTTCATTATTTTGGAATATTTTTTTTTATTTTTTTTTACACATTTGAAATTTTTTTTTTTTACTTTTTTACTTTGTCCCAGGGGGGGACATCACAGATCAGTGATCTGACAGTTTGCACAGCACTCTGTCAGATCACTGATCTGACATGCAGCGCTGCAGCCTTCACAGTGCCTGCTCTGAGCAGGCTCTCTGAAGCCACCTCCCTCCCTGCAGGACCCGGATCCGCGGCCATCTTGGATCCGGGGCTGGAGTGAGCAGGGAGGGAGGTGAGACCCTCGCAGCAACGCGATCACATCGCGTTGCTGCGGGGGGCTCAGGGAAGCCCGCAGGGAGCCCCCTCTGTTGTGAATTCTGTGGCTGAATTCACTCCTGTGGTCACAAGTGGTACTGCAGCTTCTGAGCTTCCTCCCTCAGGTGTTCTGGTGAGCTCGTTAACTGCTTCATTACTTAACTCCGCCTGATGCTGCTATCCTTGCTCCTTGTCAATGTTTCAGTGTTGGATCTGAGCTTCTCCTGATTGTTCCTGTGACCTGCTGCTCTGTATAGCTAAGTGCTTTTTGCTTTTTTGTTGCTTTTTTTCTGTCCAGCTTATCTTTTGTTTTGCTGGAAGCTCTGAGACGCAAAGGGTGTACCGCCGTGCCGTTAGTTCGGCACGGTGGTTTTTTTTTGCCCCCTTTGCGTGGTTTTGCTTTAGGGTTTTTTGTAGACTGCAAAGTTCGCTTTACTGTCCTCGCTCTGTCCTAGAATATCGGGCCCCACTTTGCTGAATCTATTTCATCCCTACGTTTTGTCTTTTCATCTTACTCACAGTCATTATATGTGGGGGGCTGCCTTTTCCTTTGGGGAATTTCTCTGGGGCAAGTCAGGCCTATTTTTCTATCTTCAGGCTAGCTAGTTTCTTAGGCTGTGCCGAGTTGCCTAGGTAGTTGTTAGGCGCAATCCACAGCCGCTTTTAGTTGTGTTTAGGATAGGATCAGGTGTGCAGTCTACAGAGTTTCCACGTCTCAGAGCTCGTTCTTGTATTTTTGGGTATTTGTCAGATCACTGTGTGCGCTCTGATCGCTAAGCACACTGTGTTTCTGGATTGCCTTCATAACACCTGTCATTAGTAAACATAACAGTACAAGGAGCCCAACTAATGATTCTCAATAGAGGGAAAGAAAAAGTTCTGACATCATTTTTTTTTTTTTTTCTGCTCTGTGTTCACTTTTTTTTTTTTTCCCCTAGACATTTGGGTGATTCTGGACACAGGTGTGGACATGGATATTCAGGGTCTGTGCTCTTCAATGGATAATCTCGTTATAAATGTACAAAAAATTCAAGATACTATTGATCAGAAATCTAGGTTAGAACCAAGAATTCCTATTCCTGATTTGTTTTTTGGAGATAGAACTAAGTTTCTAAATTTCAAAAATAATTGTAAGCTATTTCTGGCCTTGAAACCTCATTCTTCTGGTAATCCTATTCAACAGGTTTTGATTATTATTTCTATTTTGCGCGGCGACCCTCAAGACTGGGCATTTTCTCTTGCGCCAGGAGACCCTGCATTGAGTAGTGTCGATGCGTTTTTCCTGGCGCTCGGATTGCTGTACGATGAGCCTAATTCAGTGGATCAGGCTGAGAAAAATTTGCTGGCTTTGTGCCAGGGTCAGGATGATATAGAAGTATATTGTCAGAAATTTAGGAAATGGTCAGTACTCACTCAGTGGAATGAATCTGCGCTGGCAGCTTTGTTCAGAAAGGGTCTCTCTGAGGCTCTTAAGGATGTCATGGTGGGATTTCCTATGCCTGCTGGTTTGAATGAGTCTTTGTCTTTGGCCATTCAGATCGGTCGACGCTTGTGCGAGCCTAAATCTGTGCACCATTTGGCGGTACTGCCTGAGGTTAAACCTGAGCCTATGCAGTGCGATAGGACTATGACTAGAGTTGAACGGCAGGAATACAGACGTCTGAATGGTCTGTGTTTCTACTGTGGTGATTCCACTCATGCTATTTCTGATTGTCCTAAGCGCACTAAGCGGTCCGCTAGGTCTGCCGTCATTGGTACTGTACAGTCTAAATTCCTTCTGTCCATTACCTTGATATGCTTTTTGTCATCGTATTCTGTCATGGCGTTTGTGGATTCGGGCGCTGCCCTGAATCTGATGGATTTGGATTATGCTAAACGTTGTGGGTTTTTCTTGGAGCCTTTGCGGTGTCCTATTCCATTGAGAGGAATTGATGCTACACCTTTAGCCAAGAATAAACCTCAATACTGGGCCCAGCTGACCATGTGCATGGCTCCTGCACATCAGGAAGTTATTCGCTTTCTGGTGTTGCATAATCTGCATGATGTGGTCGTGTTGGGGTTGCCATGGCTACAAACCCATAATCCAGTATTGGATTGGAATTCCATGTCGGTATCCAGCTGGGGTTGTCAGGGGGTACATGGTGATGTTCCATTTTTGTCGATTTCGTCATCCACCCCTTCTGAGGTCCCAGAGTTCTTGTCTGATTATCAGGATGTATTTGAAGAGCCCAAGTCCGATGCTCTACCTCCGCATAGGGATTGTGATTGTGCTATCAATTTGATTCCTGGTAGTAAATTCCCTAAAGGTCGATTATTTAATTTATCCGTGCCCGAACACGCCGCTATGCGCAGTTATGTGAAGGAATCCCTGGAGAAGGGACATATTCGCCCATCGTCATCACCACTGGGAGCAGGGTTCTTCTTTGTAGCCAAGAAGGATGGTTCGCTGAGACCGTGTATTGATTACCGCCTTCTTAATAAGATCACTGTTAAATTTCAGTATCCCTTGCCATTGTTATCTGACTTGTTTGCTCGGATTAAGGGGGCTAGTTGGTTCACGAAGATAGATCTTCGTGGTGCGTATAATCTGGTGAGAATCAGGCAAGGAGATGAATGGAAAACTGCATTCAATACGCCCGAGGGTCATTTTGAGTATCTAGTGATGCCGTTCGGACTTGCCAATGCTCCATCTGTGTTTCATTCTTTTATGCATGACATCTTCCGTGAGTATCTGGATAAATTCCTGATTGTTTACTTGGATGACATTTTGATCTTCTCAGATGATTGGGAGTCTCATGTGAAGCAGGTCAGAATGGTTTTTCAGGTCCTGCGTGCTAACTCTTTGTTTGTGAAGGGATCAAAGTGTCTCTTCGGTGTGCAGAAAGTTTCATTTTTGGGGTTCATCTTTACCCCTTCTACTATCGAGATGGATCCAGTTAAGGTCCAAGCCATCCAGGATTGGACTCAGCCGACATCTCTGAAAAGTCTGCAAAAGTTCCTGGGCTTTGCTAATTTTTATCGTCGCTTCATCTGTAATTTTTCTAGCATTGCCAAACCATTGACCGATTTGACCAAGAAGGGTGCTGATTTGGTTAATTGGTCTTCTGCTGCTGTGGAAGCTTTTCAGGAGTTGAAGCGTCGTTTTTGTTCTGCCCCTGTGTTGTGTCAGCCAGATGTTTCTCTTCCGTTCCAGGTCGAGGTTGATGCTTCTGAGATTGGAGCAGGGGCGGTTTTGTCACAGAGAGGTTCTGATTGCTCAGTGATGAAACCATGTGCTTTCTTTTCCAGGAAGTTTTCGCCCGCTGAGCGTAATTATGATGTGGGCAATCGAGAGTTGCTGGCCATGAAGTGGGCATTCGAGGAGTGGCATCATTGGCTTGAAGGAGCTAAGCATCGCGTGGTGGTATTGACTGATCATAAGAACTTGACTTATCTCGAGTCTGCCAAGCGCTTGAATCCTAGAGAGGCCCGTTGGTCGTTATTTTTTGCCCGCTTCGACTTTGTGATTTCGTACCTTCCGGGCTCTAAAAATGTGAAGGCGGATGCTCTGTCTAGGAGTTTTGTGCCCGACTCTCCGGGTTTATCTGAGCCAGCGGGTATCCTCAAGGAAGGAGTCATTGTGTCTGCCATCTCCCCTGATTTGCGGCGGGTGCTGCAAAAATTTCAGGCGAATAAACCTGATCGTTGTCCAGCAGAGAAACTGTTCGTCCCTGATAGGTGGACTAATAAACTTATCTCTGAACTTCATTGTTCGGTGTTGGCTGGTCATCCTGGAATCTTTGGTACCAGAGAGTTAGTGGCTAGATCCTTCTGGTGGCCATCTCGGTCACGGGATGTACGTACTTTTGTGCAGTCCTGTGGGATTTGTGCTAGGGCTAAGCCCTGCTGTTCTCGTGCCAGTGGGTTGCTTTTGCCCTTGCCGGTCCCAAAGAGGCCTTGGACACATATTTCGATGGATTTCATTTCTGACCTTCCCGTTTCTCAAAAGATGTCAGTCATTTGGGTGGTCTGTGATCGCTTTTCTAAAATGGTCCATCTGGTGCCCTTGGCTAAATTGCCTTCCTCCTCTGATTTGGTACCTTTGTTCTTTCAGCATGTGGTTCGGTTGCATGGCATTCCTGAGAATATTGTTTCTGACAGAGGTTCCCAGTTTATTTCAAGGTTTTGGCGAGCCTTTTGTGGTAGGATGGGCATTGACCTATCCTTTTCCTCGGCTTTCCATCCTCAGACTAATGGCCAGACCGAACGAACCAATCAGACCTTGGAAACATATCTGAGATGTTTTGTTTCTGCAGACCAGGATGATTGGGTGTCCTTTTTGCCGTTGGCTGAGTTCGCCCTTAATAATCGGGCCAGCTCGGCTACCTTGGTTTCTCCATTTTTTTGCAATTCTGGGTTCCATCCTCGTTTCTCTTCAGGACAGGTTGAGTCTTCGGACTGTCCTGGTGTGGATTCTGTGGTGGATAGGTTGCAGCAGATCTGGACTCAGGTAGTGGACAATTTGATCTTGTCCCAGGAGAAAGCTCAACTTTTCGCTAATCGCAGACGCCGTGTGGGTCCCCGACTTCATGTTGGGGATCTGGTTTGGTTATCTTCTCGTCATATTCCTATGAAGGTTTCCTCTCCTAAATTTAAACCTCGTTTTATTGGTCCGTATAGGATTTCTGAGGTTCTCAATCCTGTGTCTTTTCGTTTGACCCTCCCAGACTCCTTTTCCATACATAATGTATTCCATAGGTCGTTGTTGCGGAGATACGTGGCACCTATGGTTCCATCTGTTGAGCCTCCTGCCCCGGTTTTGGTGGAGGGGGAATTGGAGTATATTGTGGAGAAGATTTTGGATTCTCGTGTTTCTAGACGGAAACTCCAGTATCTGGTTAAATGGAAGGGTTATGCTCAGGAAGATAATTCCTGGGTTTTTGCCTCTGATGTTCATGCTTCCGATCTTGTTCGTGCCTTTCATGCGGCTCATCCTGGTCGGCCTGGGGGCTCTGGTGAGGGTTCGGTGACCCCTCCTCAAGGGGGGGGTACTGTTGTGAATTCTGTGGCTGAATTCACTCCTGTGGTCACAAGTGGTACTGCAGCTTCTGAGCTTCCTCCCTCAGGTGTTCTGGTGAGCTCGTTAACTGCTTCATTACTTAACTCCGCCTGATGCTGCTATCCTTGCTCCTTGTCAATGTTTCAGTGTTGGATCTGAGCTTCTCCTGATTGTTCCTGTGACCTGCTGCTCTGTATAGCTAAGTGCCTTTTGCTTTTTTGTTGCTTTTTTTCTGTCCAGCTTGTCTTTTGCTTTGCTGGAAGCTCTGAGATGCAAAGGGTGTACCGCCGTGCCGTTAGTTCGGCACGGTGGGTTTTTTTTGCCCCCTTTGCGTGGTTTTGCTTTAGGGTTTTTTGTAGACTACAAAGTTCGCTTTACTGTCCTCGCTCTGTCCTAGAATATCGGGCCCCACTTTGCTGAATCTATTTCATCCCTACGTTTTGTCTTTTCATCTTACTCACAGTCATTATATGTGGGGGGCTGCCTTTTCCTTTGGGGAATTTCTCTGGGGCAAGTCAGGCCTATTTTTCTATCTTCAGGCTAGCTAGTTTCTTAGGCTGTGCCGAGTTGCCTAGGTAGTTGTTAGGCGCAATCCACAGCCGCTTTTAGTTGTGTTTAGGATAGGATCAGGTGTGCAGTCTACAGAGTTTCCACGTCTCAGAGCTCGTTCTTGTATTTTTGGGTATTTGTCAGATCACTGTGTGCGCTCTGATCGCTAAGCACACTGTGTTTCTGGATTGCCTTCATAACACCTGTCATTAGTAAACATAACACCCCTCCCTGCGCGGTGCTTCCCTGTACCGCCGGCACATCGCGATCATCTTTGATCGCGGTGTGCCGGGGGTTAATGTGCCGGGGGCGGTCCAGACCGCTCCTGGCACATAGTGCCGGATGTCAGCTGCGATAAACAGCTGACACCCGGCCGCGATCGGCGGCGCTCCCCCCGTGAGCGCTGCCGATCGCATATGACGTACTATTGCGTCCTTGGGAAGTAAAGCCCACCCCACATGGACGCAATAGTACGTCTAATGGCAGAAAGGGGTTAAGGATGGCTTGTTTCACCTGCATGGAGAGCTCCTTTGACCGCATGTTTACTTCACAGCAAAACCTTCCAAATGCAAGCACCACACCTCAAATCAACTCCAGGCCTTTTATCTGCTTAATTGAGAATAACATAACAAAGGGATTGCCCACACCTGTCCATGAGATAGCCTTGGAGTCAATTGTCCAATTACTTTTGGTCCCTTTAAAAACAGGGTGGCACATGTTAAGGAGCTGAAACTCCTAAACCCTTCATCCAATTTTAATGTGGATACCCTCAAATGAAAGCTGAAAGTCTGAACTTCAACTGCATCTGAATTGTTTTGCTTAAAACTCATTGTGTAATGTCTATAACCAAAATTAGAAAAATGTTGTCGCTGTCCAAATATATATGGACCTAACTGTATGTGTGTGTGTATGTCCGGGATTGGCATCTGCACCTTCGCACCTTACAACCACAAAATTTTGCACAGTCACACGTCTGGACCCCGAGAGCGTCATAGGCTATGTTGTGAGGCAAAATTTTAACCCCGCGCATTCCAATTCACCAAACAATTTTGCCCCTATCTACATAATGGGGAAAAAGTGAAAGGAAAATTGTTGGAGGCAAATTGAGAGCTACCAGATGTGAACAAGGGGGACTTAAAGAGTGAGAGCGATGGCGCCAAAGAGTATATACCGTACAGTTGCTAAGGTGAGGCCCCGACATGGGATACTCACCACACACGGGGATATGAACACACACACAAAATGCGCCACACACTACCACGTGCTTGAACACATATACCACCCTCAGCACACATTTCACCACACATACACCAACCTCGCCACATAAAAGTCGAAACACAAAAGTCGCCGCTCAAAACTCGCCACGCGCAAAATTTGCCATATGCAAAACTAGGCTCACGCAAAACTCGCCGCACGTGCAAAACTCACCTCATGGAAAACTCGCCACACGCGGCAAAATTGCCACATGCACAAAAGTTGCAACACATGCAAAAGTTGCCTTACACAAAACTTGCACATACTCAAAACGCACCACACATAAAATTTGCCACGTGCAAAACTCGCCATGCGCAAAACTTGCTGCACACAACTTGCTACACTAACCTGTCACATGCAACTTGACATAAAAAGTTGCTACACGCATGTCGCCACACAAAACTCATCTCACAAAAGTCACTACATGCATGTCGCCACACGCAACTCAACACACACAACTTGACACATGAAACTCGCCCTAAAACACACACAAGTCTGGTATTATCCTTCAAAAATAAAAATCTGATTAATAACCAGACAAACTACAAGAGCAACAACTGTACCATATAGGAAATACGGCAGCTGTCAGTCACATGACCTGTCTATTATGTGTATGTGTGAGCTAATATATACTGCCGGGGGGAGGGCTTCCTGTTGGCTGGGGATTTATCAGGCTGCTAATTTAGCTTACAAATACTGAGGTAAAAATACTGAGCAAATAACGTGTGAACGAGGTTTACTACAGGAGCAGATGACACAGATATATACTATATACAGGAGGGGATGACACACAGGTATATACTGTATACAGGGGAGATGACACACACATATATACTATATACAGGGGAGATGACACAGGTCTATACTATATACAGGAGGAGATGACATGCAGGTATATACTATATACAGTAGGAGATGACACGCACATATATACTATATACAGGGGAGATGACACAGGTCTATACTATATACAGGGGAGATGACACACAGGTATATACTATATACAGGAGCAGATGACACACAGGTATATACTATATACAGGAGGAGATGACTTACAGGTATATACTATAAACAGGAGGAGATGACACACAGGTATATACTATATACAGGAGCAGATGACACACAGGTATATACTATATACAGGAGGAGATGACTTACAGGTATATACTATATACAGGGGAGATGACACACAGATATATACTATATACAGGAGATGACACAGGTATATACTATATACAGGAGGAGATGACACATAGGTATATAGAGGAGGAGAGGACATAAAGCAGGTATATACTATATACAGGGGAGATGACACAGGTATATACTATATACAGGGGAGATGACATACAGGTATATACTATATATAGGAGGAGATGACATACAGGTATATAGTATATACAGAAGAGATGACATACAGGTATATACTATATACAGGAGGAGATGACACATAGGTATATACAATATACAGGAAGAGATGACATACAGCAGGTATATACTATTTACAGGGGAGATGACATACAGGTATATACTATATACAGGAGATGACATACAGGTGTATACTATATATAAGGGAGAAGACAATCATGTATATACTGAGGGGAAAAAGAGGTGTGAGGTGAAAATGAGGGGTGTGAGGTGAAAATGAAAAGATGTGAGTGCAAAATGAGAGGAGTGAGGGAAAATAGTGGAGTGATCGGAAAATGACAGATGTGAGGTCGAAATGACAAGTGTTAGGGGGGAATGAGAGGAGTGAGTGAGAAAATGAGAGATGTGAGGGGGAAAATGAAAGGCATGATGGGAAAATAAGAGAAGTGAGGTGCTATAACTAACCACAGATATTTTCTATGCCCAGGCAATGCCGGTTTCTTATTATATGTCCATTTTGCAAGCCGGTGAGAAAATCTCGCCTTACGGATGTCATCCATGTGAGAAAATCGCATCCTTGCACTGCACATGGATGACACACCGATCACTGTTCAGGGAACATTTCTACGATTCTCGTCCAACGGACCGATTTTTTTTTTTTATACTTTGTGTATGACTCCAGCCTAACAAAGATTTCAGTTGAGTTCCACTCTGAGTTACTGGGCCTGTACTTTTCTTTGTATGTAGTTCCATTAGTGTTCAGTAGGTTATTTCGTGTGTTTGGTAGCCCTTCTTCTCCATAATAAACCTCATTTTAGCCATTTGACTGTTTGTCCATCTGTTCACTCTTGAACTTCTTGTCACATAAACCCATGAATCTGGGACAGAGCAAGGGGTGTAATTAGTTTCGTAGAACTGGCGGCAGTAATATTACTATTTTACCCTCCCTCCTTCCTTCTCACTTGTAACCAAACACCCCTGAATTTCTCTTTCTGAAATAGCAACCACTGACCCTCAGCATGCCAGCATGGTTCACTTCATACTCTGACCAGTGTCTGGATACACTCAGATCTGCCAAAAATGTAAGATATGGTCTGCAATATGATGCTTCATAGTAAGGCCAAGGCCACAATTACTTCATGCTCTCTATCAGAAAAAAATAATTGTGTTTGCAATGAAAAATTGTGATCCAGATTTCGGCACGTTTCTGAATATTAATCTCTATGCACCCTCGCCAGGTAACAGTGAGAGCAGTTTTTTTCACCTTTAATTTCCTTGCAAGCTTTGGTAGCTATTGCTGTACCACGCTGTGCTACTCACTGGGGATTTATTAGGCATTTCCTAACTTTCCTGGGATTATCACAAACATACAGTATCTTGTGCTTAGATCCTCCAAGATGTATCTGGATACAGCTGCTCCAACATAGACATGCGATCCAATAAAGATAAAACATTCTTCTTATTTCTTCCCTCATGGTGGGCTGGAGTCCAGGTGGTAAAGCTATCTTCGTTCTGATCAGGTGTAGGGTTGTGCCATGCTCCAGCATGAATTATTCTGTAGTATCACACAACTCACCCTTTGTGGCCACTGCATTCTTGCTTCAACCCTAAACCTCGCCTTATAATAAAATTGGCATTTTTTTAACTCGAGCTTAAAATGCTCATTATAAAATCAATAAGGAAAAAAATTAAATATACAGTCGTTTTGGTGTGGATTTTCAAAGTAAGTACACCAGCCTCATTAGGTTTAAAAATCAGAAGTGTAGTTACTGTTTTTGGTTGGGGGGGACCTTCTGAGTGGACCCCTAACCAGGTAACCTTGATTACTACTATGATGGTGCACCCTAATAGTGGAGGAGAACCTCAGCAGATGACCGCACTGTTGCTGAATATAATCTCTATACAAAGACGGTCATCAGCCTGTGGCACTGCTGAGGTGTTATGGAAGCCCAGGTTGCGTTGATAGCAGCCTTCAGCTCGTCTGCATTGTTGGGTCTGGTGTCTCTTATCTTCCTCTTGACAATATCTCATAGATTCTTTATGGGGTTTAGGTCAGACGAGTTTGCTGGCCAATCAATCACAGTGATGCTGTTGATTTTAAACCAGGTATTGGTACTTTTGGCAGTGTGCACAGGTGCCAAGTCCTGTTGGAGAATGAAATTTCCATTTCCAAAAAGCTTGTTGGTAGAGGGAAGCATTAAGGCTACGTTCACATCTGCGTTCTGCGTCGGGCGCAGCCACGGCGACGCATTCGTCATGCGCCCCTATATTTAACATGGGGGCGCATGGACATGCGTTGCATTGCGTTTTGTGACACATGCGTCTTTTTTGGCACACGCGTCAGAGCGCAGAGGACGCAGCAAGTTGCATTTTTTTTGCGTCCAAAATCATGCCAAAAAAGGACGCATGCGTCACAAAACAATGCGTTTTGCATGCGTTTTGGTTTGCGTTGTGCGTTGTGTCGCCGACGCAGCACCGCACAATGCAAATGTGAACGTAGCCTAAGTGCTCTAAAATTTCCTGGTAGATGGCTGCGCTGACTTTGGTCTTGATAAAACACAGTGGACCTATACCAGCAGATGACATGGCTCCCCAAACCATCACTGATTGTGGAATCTTCACACTAGACCTCAAGCAGCTTGGATTGTGGCCTCTCCACTTTTCCTCCAGACTCTGGGACCTTGATTTCTAAATGAAATGCAAAATTTACTTTCATCTGAAAACAACACCTTGGACCACTGAGCAACAGTCCAGTTCTTTCTCTCCTTGGCCCAGGTAAGACGTTTCTGGCGTTGTCTATTGGCCATGAGGGGCTTGACACAAGGAATGCAACACTTGTAGCCCATGTCCTGGATAAGTCTGTATGTGGTGGCTCTTGAAGCAATGACGCCATCAGCAGTCCACTCCTTGTGAATCTTCCCCACATTTTTCTGAACAATCCTTTCAAGGCTGCGGTTATCCCAGTTGCTTGTGCACCTTTTTCTACCACACTTTTTCCTTCCACTCAACTTTCCATTAATATGCTTGGATACAGCACTCTGTCACTGTATTTTTGTGCCATCCAGTAATTCCCTATAGCTTGCTGTATACATTAGAGAGGTATCGTTGGAAAGCTAGATAGGCAAACTCCCCTATAGACATGGACCCTGATGGGTAATAATATAATATACCCGATCCTAGCACTCTGAGTATATTGGACCCTGTAATATTCAGAGTAGAGACTCTGTCATAGGGTGAACTACTGGAGCCACCACATGTCCATCAGGGGCTCCACATTACACACTGGACAGACTACAGACGAAGCTGTAAGGCTACTTTCACACTAGCGTCGGAATCTCCCCGTCGCAATGCGTCGGGGAGAGATTCCGACGCTAGCGTTTAGCGCATTGCACAATGGAGGCAGCGGATGCATTTCTCCGGCGCATCCGCTGCCCCATTGTAAGGTGCGGGGAGATGGGGGCGGTCCGTCAGGAGCAAAAAACGTAACATGTAGCGTTTTTTGCTCCCGACGGTCCGCAAAAGCACGATGCATCCGCCGCTCGACGGATGCGACGTGTGGCAATCCGTCGCAAATGCGTCGTCAATGCAAGTCTATGGGGAAAAAACGCATCCTGCAAGCACTTTTGCAGGATGCGTTTTTTCTGCAAAACGACGCATTGTGACGGATTGCAGAAAACGCTAGTGTGAAAGTAGCCTAACTGTCTTGGGATCAGGTTGATTTATCGTTGGCTCTGTGGCCTTAGAATGGCCTATTGTATTTAATCATACATGCGCCATATGCGGTGATACTTAGGCCAGGACATTTATGGATAATGCAGCTGAGAAATGCATCAAATGCATTAATTTATGTAGCTGAGCTGTTAGCACAGAAGACAGAAGTGGAGCTGTCCCTGACGGCAGGAGTGGGTAACCCAGACGAGGCGTGGAAATAAACAAGTTTCTGGCCGCAGAGCGCTCAGCATGCTGCTTCACGCCATGTGACAGCTGTTCTCTCCTGTAATGAAGGCAGACAGACCCCTGGAAGCCCACAATGAAGTAGCAGGATCAGTGCCATTGTCTGAGATGAAGAAATGCAAACAGGCAATAGTGTCTACATGTTCAAATCCATAAGAATCATACCAGAAAGTACAGAGTGCCGTCTGAGGCTCTGCATCTAAAGCCAAACCTGATACACTAAGGCACGTGCACACTTTGAGTATTTGGAGAGTTTTTTACCTCAGGATTTGTAAGCCAAAACCAGGAGTGGGACAATCGGAAGAAAAGTAGAATAGAAACACGTCACTACTTCTGTTTTTATCACTCACTCCTGGTTTACAAATACTGAGGTTAAAAAAAAAATCACCAAATACTCAACTTGAGGATGTGGCCTAATTCTGAGAATAATGACAGAGATGCAGTAAAAATGGTTTAAAAAAAACCCACAGAAACCAGCAATTCTCAGCTGACGGATACTCCGTCACTCCCGTTTAGACATTGCCGTGTCTCCTGGCAGATTCTACTTTCCCTTGCAATGATGACTCCAAATCACAGGGAGATGTAGAGGAAGTATTGCAAAGTGTTAATAAAAAAATGAATTGAAGGTGCAAAAATAATTAACTATAGAGTGCACATCTACCTGTATCTGCATTACATAGCACTGACTCAATGGGGGGTCTGTGTCATACATGGCAGGTCCTCCAGAGCCTGAGGTGCGCTCTGTAACCGACATTTCTACACAAGACTGAGAAGATTGTAGTGTTGTAGTGTATAGTAACACGCTCATATTTCTCAGTACAGGGTTTTGTGGAGCAATAATGCTTATACATTTGACCCTGCACAGGTTCCCGGCTGTCCGGATGCTGAGTAAATACTACAACTGCAGTTCTCTGCATAGCACCTACAGAGAACAGCCTCAACCTTGGCCATTTTGTTGAAGTGATGGTGGGGTCCTGAGTTTGGACTGATAAGCAAGTGAATGCTTATCCCACAATATGCTGTCCTTTACCAAGAATATTCCTTTAAACAGGGTTACAATCTTCACAGCAGCAATTTGTGCCTCAGAGCAGCTGTCTCTGTAACTGAGGCAGGAAGGTGAGACTTCAGTCAGCTATTTTGGATGCTTTAAAGAACTGAGCATTTATACAAGTACATAATTCCCCGTACATTACTGCTTCCTCCTCCTCTGAGTCTCATGAATGTAGCTTCAATAGGCAAGCCCTTGTGCCTTCTAGAATTCCTTGATAAGTACACATAGAAAAGTTACTCCTACACTGGGGCTCGGACAGGCCCACAGGCGAACAGATGAATCCCCAGGTGGGCCCCTGTGCAGGAGTAGGCCACTTACCACCCAACATCAGCAGAAGTTAGCAATTTATATTTTATTTTCTATGTAGAGACAAAAGCAGCATCTCATCATTCATCAAACAAACTACGGTACCCAGTTTATTATGATATAGAAGCATAGCTACATTTGTGAAAGCAGATAATCTAAAATTTGCCTGTAGATGAGCAATGTTACTGGTGGGCCCTTGCCACTCCAGCCTTACACTACGGCCACGTATTCACTGTCTACTTATGCTGATTTTCAGCTTGGCAGGTACCGGTCATTTCAGGTAACTTATCAGAATGAGTTGTTGTGTATCAAAACTATTTCTGGCTACTATACGACTTTTATCGGGCATTTTCAACAGTTTTTCCATTTGTATGTTCTAGCTCTAACTTTCAATTGTTTCTGAACTAATAGGGGAGACGAGTTCAAACATAGAAACTAGAGACTGTTGCTCTTCTTTCTCAGCAGCACTTAGCCAGAAGCTGCAGTAGCATGGAGGATATTATACAGCATCACTGAGCAGTATAGCTGTGAATCCATCACTGAAACAAAATAAACGTACTACAAGCTGAGGAACAATCAGCCTGTCTGTTATCTCACTGTGCGGCTGTGCTCACTGCTCTTCCCAACTTCTCTTTGCATAAAGTTTAATAGGCTCTGTAATCTATCACTTGGCAGTTCATCTTGCTTAGACCAAGACGAATTTGAATAGTTCTTCAGACAGGATGGTGAGCTTAAACGACAAGAGTGAAGAAGTGTCTCACAAGTCCAGAAAGAAGCATGTTATAAAGTGTCTTATAACTGCTGGCACTATTAAAGAAGCACTCACACTTTTTTATTCAGTAAATGTGTGTAGATGTGCATGAAATGTAGTGTGAGCGTATTAATCTACTCACTGCTCTCTCCAGTGTCCAACGTCGTTCTTCTGTTTCTGAGTGACGCCACTGAGGGGAATATAGAACCAAGACTTTACACTCAGTATAGGGGTGTGAGAATAAATTTAGGGCCTCAAAGACTAAGGATCATTATCACTTAGGGATTATTACGCAGTCGCAGATGATATTAGGATTCAATCAGCTGCTGATCTTACAGAAAGGGTCATTTGTTTCTATAATTAAGAAAGTCTCCTCACAGACTCAATATTGTTCTCTTATTCCGGGATGGCAGAATAAATTTAGTAACTTGAAAGACATCTATAATCAAAGAGGCTTCAGGAAACAGAGTTTGTACTGAAGTTGGGGGACATGGTAATTATTAGGCAGCTCACTGTCACCCGGAAGCCAGGACAATGTACAGACTTTTGGGGAAGGAGGATCATTTCAACTACATTCACCCAAGAAGGAATAGAGAGGAAGAAGTCAGAATTTTGCACTTTTCATGGTCTAACATGATCTCAGATTGTGGTAGTAAAAGTTTAGTACTGAACAGGACAGTGAACAGGCTGTGAACAGGTTAGCAAAGTCTGGGACCTTAGGTCAATGGGCACAACTTACCCCAGTTGGTTTTCATGCCAGAGCAAAAGCCAAATTGTTCATTTGAGGGACAAGACTGTGAGGGAAAGATTTTCAGCTTTCCATGTACAAATGTGGTCTTGTGCACAGAAACTAACAGTTCAAGCCAGATGGCTAATCTGAATCCCAAAGCACCCAGGGTGAGTTCATACAATAACGACAAGGGGTTCTACTGCTATTCCATAATGCCTCCATGGTGTCTAAAAGACTAAGAATAGATCAGAAAAATGTTTAAAAGCGCTAAGATGGACCCATTTAATAAAGTTAAGGGGAATCAAAAGCTCTCCATAGTCATCCATACATAAAGCCATTACACTTAATCATAATCTTCAACAATGTCCAGCAACATCAGGACCCTGAAGCCGCCATAAAGATGGCTTGCATTCAAAATTTCAGTTCAAAATATAAAAGACTTAACTGGCAATTCATCCATCCTAGGATATACAATGGGCAAATATGTATTTGATACGCTGACAATTTTGCAAGTTTTCCCACTGTCAAAGAATGGAGAGGTCTACAATTTTTATCATAGGTACGCTTCAACTGTGAGAGACAGAATCTAAAAATAAAAACCAGAAAATTACATTGTATGATTTTTAAATAATTACATTGCATTTTATTGCATGAAATAAGTATTTGATCACCCACCAACCAGCAAGAATTCTTTCTCTCATAGACCTCTTTGTTTTTCTTTAAGGAACCCTCCTACTGTGTATTCATTACCTGTAGTAATTGCACCTGTTTGAACTCATCACCTGCATAAAACACCTGTGTACACACTCAATCACACTCCGACCTCTCCACCATGGACAAGAGCAAAGAGCTGTCTAAGGACACCAGGGACAAAATTGTAGACATGCACAAGGTTGGAACTGTTGCCACAATTATTAGAAAATGGAAAAAAAAAAAAAATGACTGTCAATCTTCCTTGGTCAGGGGCTCCATGCAAGATCTCGCCTTTGGGTAAGGATGATTCTGAAAAAGGTCATTATTCAGCCCAGAATTACACGAGATGACCTAGTCAATGACCTGAAGAGAGCTGGGACCACAGTCTCAAACATTACCGTTAGTAACACACTACTCCATCATGCGTTCAAATCCTGCAGGGCATGCAAGGTTCCCTTGCTCATGCCAAGCACATTTCCAGGCCCATTTGAAGTTCGTCAATGATCATCTGCATGATCCAGAGTAGGCATGGGAGAAGGTCATGTGTTCAGACGAGACCAAAATAGAACCTTTTTCGTATCAACTCCACTCACCGTGTTTGGAGGAACAAGGATAAGACCAACCCCAATAATACTGTCCCAACTGTGAAGCATGATGGAGGAAACATCATACTTTGGGGGTGCTTTTCTGCAAAGTGAACAGGATAACAGCACCGTATTGAAGGAAGGATGAATGGGGTCATGTATCCTGAGGATTTGGCCAACTACCTTATTCCCTCAGTAAGAGCATTGAAGATGTGTCGTGGCTGGGTCTTCCAGCATGACAATGACCCAAAACACACAGTGGCTCCATAATAAGCATTTCAAGGTCCTGGAGTGGCCTAGCCATTCACCAGACCTGAACCCAATAGAAAATCTTTGGAGGGAGCTAAAACTCAATAATACCCAGTGACAGCCCCGAAACCTGAAAGATCTGGAGAAGATATATATGGAGTAGTGGGCCAAACTCCCTGCTGCAGTGTGCGCAAACTTGGTCAAGAACTACGGGAAACGTCTGACCTCTGTAATTGCAAACAAAGGTTTCTGTACCAAATATTAAATTCTAGAAAATAATAACACACTGGCGCTAAGAATACGGAGGTCTAAAGCTGCTGATACCAGACAGGTGCCGTGCCACCCCTGTCACAACCAAGAGGTGGAAGAAGAAAAACTAGTAAGTGAGGTATCGCGCTAAAACGCAAACAACCGACTAAATATAGACGTGACTACCTAAAACTTATGGTATGCCCATAAACAGCTAGTGCTAGAAACGACCTAAAGATAGTAATGGCGGTGGTATAGCACTAAAGATAGTAATGGCGGTGGTATAGCACTATAACCCTGCACACTTACTTTTAACCTGGGCCGCAGACAGTTTGTCCGTAGGTGTGGAGGCCTGCGGGTGTTGTTGGTGGGGGTTTCAGATTACCCAGGCGGCTGGAGTTTAATGGAGAACGCGCAGAGCCAGAGCGCCCCGGACGGTGGCGTTCCTGGATGCGCGGCTAAAAAAATGGCCGACGGTGCTCTGCAGCGTGTGACGTCACGAAGCTACGAAGCCTTGCTCTGCGCGTTCTCCGGTAAACTCCAGCCGCCCGGGTAATCTGAAACCCCCACCAACAATACCCGCAGGCCTCCACATCTACGGACAAACTGTCTGCGGCCCAGGTTAAAAGTAAGTGTGCAGGGTTATAGTGCTATACCACCGCCATTACTATCTTTAGTGCTATACCACCTCCATTACTATCTTTAGTGCTATACCACCGCCATTACTATCTTTAGGTCGTTTCCAGCACTAGCTGTTTATGGGCATACCATAAGTTTTAGGTAGTCACGTCTATAGTTAGTCGGTTGTTTGCGTTTTAGCGCGATACCTCACTTATTAGTAAATATTAAATTATGTTTTTCTATTGCATCAAATACTTATTCCCTGCAATAAAATGCAAATTTATTATCTAAAAATCATACAATGTGATTTTCTGGTTTTTATTTTTAGATTCTGTCTCTCACAGTTGAAGTATACCTATGATAAAAATTACAGACCTCTCCGTTCTTTGTAGGTGGGAAAACTTGCAATATCGTCAGTGTATGTAAATTTAACAGAAACAATTAATAACTAAAGTACGACAACTTAAAGGGCAAAATATAATAAAGGGTATACTTTTGGGGCAGAACTCTAACAAAAAAATGAAATTATTAACTAGAAATGTTCATTTTATAAGGTACAATATTTGGTGTTCTAGTAAAAACAAGTATTAAACTAGGAAGGGAAATGTGTTCACCTTGTTATTGACTTTCCTTGTATAAACAGAGCGACTAGTAGGAAGCAGCCAATATCACATGACCACGTGCTGAGGATATACGCCAGGACCTCGTGTACCTATATGCCACTATGTTGTGCCAAATGTCCTTCATGTGATGTTTGCAAACACAAGCGCAGTCTAACGGATTAGATTATTTTGTACAGTCAAAAAGAAAGGAAAACACAGAAGTATTATCAGGTGAAGACAGTAGCAGTACAACACGACATTGTCTAGCTATAGAGTTGTACCTGGATGAACTATAGTGCGTAGAAAACATACTTGTGCCACAACCTAATGGATGACTTAAAAAGACGGCTAAATGTCACTACGTAAAGCAGCTCTATTACTAAGTGTAATGTTATATTATAGGAACTGTTCGGTCTTCTGATAAACGTCTGCCGAGACTATAGACTTCTGAAATCTTGCAGCATGTGTACTGCACACTGTCAGGATTCTCCAGTATTTCCAGCGAGAGCAATTGGACCTGTGCCTTTCTTGATAAATATAAGATTACAGGTTATGGATACTAAGTTCCGTGATGAATTAGGAAGGAATTTTCCTCTCTGGAGCAATTAGCATATGCCTCATGGGGTTCTTGCCTTTGTATGGATCAACATTTTAGGTTATAGGTTGAACTCGATGGACTTGTATCTTCTTTCATTCTTAACCCGTTAATGACCTCCAATGCGTCTTTTTACTGACCTGAGATATAAGTGACTAGCCTCCCCAAACAGGTGACAATCCAGCAGCTGTTAGCTGTACACTACAGGCCTCTTTCACACTTCCGTTTTTACAATCTGCACAGGATCCCTCAAAATGTTCAAATGACGGATCCTGTGCAGATTGTAAAAAACGGGTACACTGGGCCCATTTTTTTGACATACCCCTAGAGGCGATGTGCACCTGTTGTGTATGCGTCTTCGCAGCGTTAAACCGCATATACAACACAACCCATGTTAAAAATAAAAAAACAAAATAAAAAAAAAAATAAAAAAAAAAATATCGCAATATTCTCACCTTCCAGCGTCCCGCGCAGCGTTACTGATGCTCGCGATGCTCCCGTTCCCAGTAATGCCTTGCGTCACAATGACCTCTGATGCCGTAGCCGTCATGGGATCATTTCGCAAGGCATTACTGGGAACGGCAGCTGCCGGGAGCATCGCGAGCATTGGTACCGCTGCGCATCCCGCCAGAAGGTGAGAATATTGCGATTTTTCTTTGTATTTTTAAAATTATATCTTTTTACCATTGATGCTGCATGCTGCTGACGGGAAATTCTTCCGCGCATGCTCCGTTTGAAAAGACAGCATCCATCGCTGGATTCCTGCTTTTCATAGTCAGCGACGGATCCTGCATCCATAGGCTTCCATTATAGCCTACGACGGGCAGCACAGTACCCGTTGCTGAGCGATTTTCCGACGTGCAGAAAACACGTTCTTCTGAGCGTTTTCTCCGCCCGACGGACAGCAATTTTACGGACAACGGATGAAACGTGTGGCCATCCGTCACAATCCGTCGCTAATACAAGTCTATGAGAAAAAAAACGCATCCTGCGGGCAAAATCGCAGGATTCGTTTTTTTTCACAAAACGACGCATTATGACGGGAGATGAAAGACGGAAGTGTGAAAGAGGCCATAGCTGACAACTTGCTGCAGCAGCCACGATCAGTGTTGGCACCGTCCATATCAGTTTAACCCCTTAGATGCTGCTGTCAATAGTGACTACATCATATAAATGGTTAACAGAGTGTGGGGGCTTCCTCTTTAACCCTATTCATGATTGTGTGGTCCTGATGTTTGCCATGGCAATTCATGACCAAATAGCGGCCTTAGAGTCTGTCAGCTACAGTAACCTATTCAGAAGTTAGCAACATTTAGGTGGTAACAATACACATTTTCATTCCTGTTATGCCACTTTGCATTAATTACTGAAAATCGCCTGAAGGGTTAATAAACTACCGGACAGCAGTTTTCAATATGTCAGGGGGAGTGGCTTTCAAAATAGTATCACTTTTTGGAGGTTTCCCAATATATAGGACCAACAAAGTCACTTCAAACCTAGATAGGTCCCTAAAAAAAAATACATTTTGTAAATTTCCTTGAAAAAAATAAAAAAATACGGCTACATTTTAAAATCTTCTAAAATACTAAGAAAATAAAATAACAATTTACAAATGGTACTGATGTAAAGCCGACATGAGGGAAATGTTATTTAGTAATGTTTTGCTGTAGTATGACTATCTGGATTAAAGGGATAATCAAACTTTGAAATTTGCTATTTTTTTTTACATGTTTTTGTCAAATTTCTGATATGTCTTATAAATAAACACAAAAAACATATTGACCTAAATTTACCATCAACAAACTATAAAGTGCCACAAAAAACAATCTCGAAATCACTGGGATTTGTTAAAGTATTCCAGAGTTATTAACACACAACGTGACTGGTTAGATTTCAAAAATTTGGCCCGATCACTAAGGGGTTTAAAACTATGAAATTATGGGCCCGAATCATTAAAGGGAACCTGACAGCTTATATATCCACTAGATGTTGGCCCGATTCTAACGCATCGGGTATTCTAGAATATGTATTTATGTATGTATATAGCAGCCACATAGTATATAGCACAGGCCACGTAGTATATAGGAGCCATGTAGTATATAGCAAATACTACATGGCCTGGGCTATATACTATGTGGCTGCTATATACATACATATTGTAGAATACCCGATGCGTTAATACAGGCCACGCAATATATAACAGTGGCCACGCAGTATATAACACAGCCACGTACTATATAACACAGCCCACGCAGTATATAGCAGCCACGCAGTATATAACACAGGCGACGTAGTATATAACATAGGCCACGCAGTATATAACACTGGCCACGTAATATAAAGCACAGCCCACGCAGTATATAGCAGCCACGTAGTATATAACACTGCCCACGCAGTATATAGCAGCCACGTAGGATATAACACTGCCCATGCAGTATATAACAGTGGCCACGTAATATATAGCACAGCCCACGCAGTATAGAACATAGCCCACATAGTATATGCAGTCATGGCCAAAAGTATTGACACTCCTGCAATTCTGTCAGATAATACTCATTTTCTTCCTGAAAATGATTGCAAACACAAATTATTTGGTATTAGTATCTTCATTTAATTTGTCTTAAATGAAAAAACACAAAAGAGAATGAAGCAAAAAGCAAAACATTGATCATTTCACACAAAACTCCAAAAATGGGCCAGAAAAAAGTATTGGCACCCTCAGCCTAATACTTGGTTGCATAACCTTTAGCCAAAATAACTGCGACCAACCACTTCTGGTAACCATCAATGAGTTTCTTACAATGCTCTGCTGGAATTTTAGACCATTCTTCTTTGGCAAACTGCTCCAGGTCCCTGATATTTGAAGGGTGCCTTCTCCAAACTGCCATCTTTAGATCTCTCCACAGGTGTTCTATGGGATTCAAGTCTGGACTCATTGCTGGCCACCTTAGAAGTCTCCAGTGCTTTCTCTCAAACCATTTTCTAGTACTTTTTGAAGTGTGTTTTGGGTCATTGTCCTGCTGGAAGACCCATGACCTCTGAGGGAGACCCAGCTTTCTCACACTGGGCCCTACATTATGCTGCAAAATTAGTGGGTAGTCTTCAGACTTCATAATGCCATGCACACGGTCAAGCAGTCCAGTGCCAGAGGCAGCAAAGCAACCCCAAAACATCAGGGAACCTCCGCCATGTTTGAATGTAGGAACCGTGTTCTTTTCTTTGAATGCCTCTTTTTTTTCTCCTGTAAACTCTATGTTGATGCCTTTGCCCACAAAGCTCTACTTTTGTCTCATTTGACCAGAGAACATTCTTCCAAAATGTTTTAGACTTTTTCAGGTAAGTTTTGGCAAAATCCAGCCTGGCTTTTTTTATGTCTCGGGGTAAGAAGTGGGGTCTTCCTGGGTCTCCTACCATACAGTCCCTTTTCATTCAGACGCCGACGGATAGTACGGGTTGACACTGTTGTACCCTCGGACTGCAGGGCAGCTTGAACTTGTTTGGATGTTAGTCGAGGTTCTTTATCCAACATCCGCACAATCTTGCGTTGAAATCTCTTGTCAATTTTTCTTTTCCGTCCACATCTACGGAGGTTAGCCACAGTGCCATGGGCTTTAAACTTCTTGATGACACTGCGCACGGTAGACACAGGAACATTCAGGTCTTTGGAGATGGACTTGCAGCCTTGAGATTGCTCATGCTTCCTCACAATTTGGTTTCTCAAGTCCTCAGACAGTTCTTTGGTCTTCTTTCTTTTCTCCATGCTCAATGTGGTACACACAAGGACAAAGGACAGAGGTTGAGTCAACTTTAATCCATGTCAACTGGCTGCAAGTGTGATTTAGTTATTGCCAACGCCTGTTAGATGCCACAGGTAAGTTACAGGTGCTGTTAATTACACAAATTAGAGAAGCATCACATGATTTTTCCAACAGTGCCAATACTTTTGTCCACCCCCTTTTTTATGTTTGGTGTGGAATGATATCCAATTTGGCTTTAGGACAATTATTTTTGTGTTTTTTTCATTTAAGACAAATTAAATGAAGATAATACCAAATAATTTGTGTTTGCAATCATTTTCAGGAAGAAAATGAGTATTATCTGACAGAATTGCAGGGGTGTTAAAACTTTTGGCCATGACTGTAACACTGCCAATGTAGTATATAGCAGCCACGCGGTATCTAACACAGCCCACGTAGTATACAGCAGTGTGGGCACCATATCCCTGTTAAAAAAAATTAAAATAAAAAATAATTATATACTCACCCCCTTCACCTCCTGGGATCCACCGAAGCTCTGGCGATACGCACACGCGGCTGCCGCCATCTTCCGTTCCCAGGATGCATTGCGAAATTACCCAGATGACTTAGCGGTCTTGCGAGACCGCTAAGTCTTCTGGGTAATTTCGCAATGCATCGCCGGGAACAGAAGATGGCGGCAGGCGCGTGCGGCTCGGCGGACTACGGAGGGTGAGAATAGCAGGTTTTTGTTATTTTTAACATTACATTTTTTTTACTATTGATGCCGCATAGGCAGCATCAATAGTAAAAAGTTGGACACACAGGGTTAATAGCAGCGGTTACGGAGTGCGTTACCCGCAGCATAACGCGGTCCGTTACTGCCGGCATTAACCCTGTGTTAGCGGTGACCGGAGAGGAGTATGCGGGCGCCGGGCACTGACTGCGGGGAGTATGGAGCGGCCATTTTCTTCCAGACTGTGCCGTCGCTGATTGGTCGTGGCTGTTTTGCCGCAACTAATCAGCGACTTGGATTTCCATGACAGACACAGGCTGCGACCAATGAATATCCGTGACAGACAGAAAGAAATACAGGCAGAAAGACAGACAGACAGACGGAAGTGAGCCTTAGACAATTATATAGTAGAAGGGCAGCATGTATCAGACGCTGGCTTATTTTGCCATTTAAATGACTAACTTGAAACCTTTCATGGTATTCTTCTCACAGCAATGATATCTGTAGTTTGGGTCATAGGTCCCCCAAAACATATAATAAACTTTATAACATTGTTACGGAGTCTCAATAGATTCAGAATAAGTGTCAGATAGTTGTGTAAACCTGACGACGTACAATCCAGCAATGTTACAGCAACCATCCTCATTCCATGCACACAGCTTATTCAGCAACAAGTTAGGACATTCAACATTCCAAGGAGCACCGCACTCCCAGAGTACATGGCCATCAAGATAGAAGAAGACAACGAATGCAGGAACACATTACATTAAGAAATATATATATATATATATATATATATATATATATATATATATATATATTTCTTAATGTAATGTGTATATTAAAATATATATATATATATATATATATATATATATATATATATATATATATATATATATATATTTTAAAGGAAAAGAAAAGTGAGTGTATGCAGATCATCACAGCCAAATCAGGACAGTCATGCAAAACCCATGTGTCCCGCATGTGGTAATGTAGAAACAATACAAATGACAGATTGATTCTATTTTTCCCCATACAAAATTCTTAATAAGAATGTGTCATTAGAAAATAATCTATTGTGTAAATCAGGTTTTAAATAAATTTTAATTTTTGCAATTTTATTTTTCATATCTGGTTCATTATTGAAAAACAAAATTTAAATAATGCAAACACAGGTTTTATACTGAATCTATTCTCAAAAAACAATATAGAAATCTGCTCCTCTCCCCTGCTCTATATCATGATGCCTGCAGGTTGTACTCCATTTTAAATGTTCCCTTTAAGATGTAGGATAATGCTGCAGCTGAAATGACTGGTCCCAGACAAACGGTGAAACAGTACACTTTCTGTATTGCTTACATTACTCTAGAGTTGTGTGTATTATAAGGAGCTACTTATTGGTCTGTCTGTTCGCCAGATGATAAATAACAGTTTCTTTGGTTCTCAGACGTTCTCATCCTAACCACAGCATCCCCAAATAAAGAATAAACCTTTGTAATCTGTGCTCAGCATTCTCCAAACATTTTAAGTAACAAACTATATATCAACCCTCAACACCAGGAGGAGTGGTTATCTCACATCAGGACTAGCTGTTATCTCACATCAGGACTAGCTGTTATCTCACATCAGGACTAGCTGTTATCTCACATCAGGACTAGCTGTTATCTCACATCAGAACTAGCTGTTATCTCACATCAGGACTAGCTCTTATTTCACATCAGGACTAGCTGTTATCTCACATCAGGACTAGCTCTTATTTCACATCAGGACTAGCTGTTATCTCACATCAGGACTAGCTGTTATCTCACATCAGGACTAGCTGTTATCTCACATCAGGACTAGCTCTTATTTCACATCAGGACTAGCTGTTATCTCACATCAGGACTAGCTGTTATCTCACATCAGGACTAGCTGTTATCTCACATCAGTACTAGCTGTTATCTCACATCAGGACTAGCTGTTATCTCACATCAGGACTAGCTGTTATCTCACATCAGGACTAGCTGTTATCTCACATCAGGACTAGCTGTTATATCACATCAGGACTAGCTGTTATATCACATCAGGACTAGCTGTTATATCACATCAGGACTAGCTGTTATATCACATCAGGACTAGCTGTTATTTCACATCAGGACTAGCTGTTATATCACATCAGGACTAGCTGTTATATCACATCAGGACTAGCTGTTATATCACATCAGGACTAGCTGTTATATCACATCAGGACTAGCTGTTATCTCACATCAGGACTAGCTGTTATCTCACATCAGGACTAGCTGTTATCTCACATCCGGACTAGCTGTTATCTCACATCCGGACTAGCTGTTATCTCACATCAGGACTAGCTGTTATATCACATCAGGACTAGCTGTTATATCACATCAGGACTAGCTGTTATATCACATCAGGACTAGCTGTTATCTCACATCCGGACTAGCCGTTATTTCACATCAGGACTAGCTGTTATATCACTGCTGCAGAGATTAATTTATCTCTTTGGATCTGCACAATGTTATAATGCTGAAACATAGTGAATACATTTTCTTGTACTTCTACGTATAAACATAGTGTGCTAGAAATAAATTATCCCACATACCATGCTAGGTTGTGCTAAACTGTTGACAAATAAGTCTCTGCTTTTATATTTTAAAAAAGTTTTCCCCTTTAATATTCAATGAATTTATGTGGAGATTGTCCTATAAAAACTATAAACAGCCTATACTAGCCCATGGATCTTGCATCTGTCCTTCTGGTTGGGTGCCCCACCAGTCTCCAGTCCTTCTTTTTCGACCTGGTCAGCATTTGACCACTGCAGCCAATCAGTGGCCACAGTGTCCAATGAACATATCTGAAAGTATGCGATCTGGATACTTGCAGTAACATAATGACTGGCAATTTTGACTGCTATCAATTTCTATTGAGACAAGCTAATAAGAAGCTGGTCAGCATGTGAACGACAATATGAAAATCACATACCTGTGGTCATGTGATATCTTCTTGAGCTGACAAGAGGGGAATCCTGACTTGTGGTCATGTCACATCCTCCTGAGCTGGCCAAAGAAGGTTATACTGACTTATGGTCATGTGACATCCTCCCGAGCTGGCCAAAGAAGGTTATCCTGACTTGTGGTCATGTGACATCCTCCCGAGCTGGCAAAAAGAGGGGAATCCTGACTTGTGGTCATGTGACATCCTCCTGAGCTGGCAAAAGAGGGGAATGCTGACTTGTGGTCATGTGACATCCTCCTGAGCTGGCCAAAGAAGGTTATCCTGACTTGTGGTCATGTGACATCCTCCCGAGCTGGCAAAAAGAGGGGAATCCTGACTTGTGGTCATGTGACATCCTCCCGAGCTGGCAAAAAGAGGGGAATCCTGACTTGTGGTCATGTGACATCCTCCCGAGCTGGCAAAAGAGGGGAATCCTGACTTGTGGTCATGTGACATCCTCCTGAGCTGGCCAAAGAAGGTTATCCTGACTTGTGGTCATGTGACATCCTCCCGAGCTGGCAAAAAGAGGGGAATCCTGACTTGTGGTCATGTGACATCCTCCCGAGCTGGCAAAAGAGGGGAATCCTGACTTGTGGTCATGTGACATCCTCCTGAGCTGGCAAAAGAGGGGAATCCTGACTTGTGGTCATGTGACATCCTCCCGAGCTGGCAAAAGAGGGGAATCCTGACTTGTGGTCATGTGACATCCTCCCGAGCTGACAAAAAGGGGAATCCTGACAGTGAGACTATTGCACAGTCAGGATTTGGCAATATGCAGTCACATACAGTGAATGCACACATTGAGGCTATGTGCACACGTTGTGGATTCTGTGCGGATCTGCAGCGTTTTTTAAGGTGCAGAAACGCTGCAGATCCGCAAATGATTTACAGTACAATGTAAATCAATGAGAAAAAAAAAAGCTGTGCACACTTTGTGGAAAATCCGCTGCGGAAACGCTGCGGTTTAAAAGAAGTAGCATGTCACTTCTTTTTTGTGAATCTGCAGCCTTTTTGTACCCATTCCATTATAGAAAACTGCAGGGGCAAAAAAACGCAGCAAATACACAGAAAAACCACAGCAAAAACGCACAAAAAACGCTGCGGAACCGCACAAAAAAGCGACAAATTCGCAGGTGCGTTTTCTGCCAGGAGAGGCAGAATCTGCACCAGAAATTCCTAAGGCTAATCCGCAACGTGTGCACATAGCCTTAGGTTCAGGCTGGAAAAAACCATTTAAAGAGAGCATTTCACCAAATGTTTTATGTTGAAGTGGATACACTATGTAACAGTGGCTGGAAAGCACAATAAAAAATTGTAGTTTTTTTATTCCACCTTTCCGTTGCACAGAAATTATCAAAGTATTTGGGACTTAATGAGTTAACTTTCGTTAACTCCCATTTCTATTTATCAGATAGATCTCACTGGCCCAGTACTTCTCCCTGTATGATGCTGATCAATCATCAGCAGGCAGCAGCACACTGGAGAAAGCAAACAACCCCACCACAGATTAGAGCAGTTCAGCATGAAACATTACAATTGCCGGTACTGGCATAATATCTGCAGGTTACATCTTGTATTTTCCTTCTTTATATAGGAATTGCTTGAATTTAATTCACGGCAACTTGCGAAAGTATTCACTCCCTTGACTTTTTCCCTATTTTAATACATTATAATAGGCGTTTAAATATTTTTGTATTCCAATTTGTGTCAGCACTATATAGTCTAAGTTGATAAAGTGAAATGAGAAAAATATAGGCATAAATTAAATTTATGGGATCCAATTAGAATGGGCATATGTATTCACCCCTAAATATTTCTGGTGCAAGCAATTACCTTCATAAGTTGCATGTTTAGTGAAAGGAAGTCCATCTGTGTGCAATCTAAGTGTCACATGATCGCTCAGTATATACACATTTTTTGAAATGCCAGAGGCTGCAACACCATTAGCCATACCTCCCAACTTTTGAGGAAGGGAAAGAGGGACAAAGTTAGCGGCGCGCGCAGCGCGTCGTGGCAAATTTTAAGCCACGAGTATTTGTTGTGCAATATCAACAGAGTATGCAGATACTCCATGTGTGGAGGAAGACTACGCTTTAGGCGCACAGCAGGGCTCAGAGGGGAAGGAGCACCATTTGAGGTTTTGAACATAAAATTGGCTGGAATCGAGAGTGGAAGCCATGTCACGTTTGGAGAGCCCCTGATGTGCCTAAAGAGTGGAAACCCCTCACAAGTGATCCCATTTTAGAAACTAGACCCCGCAAGCACCATGAACCCCCAAGTGATTCACATAAGTTTATAATGTAGAGCCGTGAAAATTACATTTTTTCGCGAAAAATCATCTTTTAGCATCAAAATTTTTATTTTAACAAAGGTAGAAAGAGAAAATGGACCCCAAAAAGTGTTCTGCAAATTCTCCTGAGTACGCTGATACCCCATGTGTGCAGGAAGACCACTGTTTGGGCACACGGCAGGACCCGGAAGGGAAGGAGCAAGGTTTGACTTTTTGAACACAAAATTGGCTGTAATCGACAGCGGAAGCCATGTCACTTTTGGAGGGCCCCTCACTAGTGATACCATTTGGAAACTAGACCCCTCAAAGAACTTATCTAGATCTGTAGTGAGAATCTTGAACCACCAGGTGCTTTTCAGAAGTTTGTAACACAGCTAAGAAAATTTTAAAAATCAATTTTTTCCTGCAAAATGTTTCTTTTAGCCCCAATTTTTTTATTTTTTCAAGAGTAACACTAGAAAATGGACCACAAAATTTGTTATGCAATTTCTCCTGAGTGTGCCAATACCCCATGTGTTGGTGAAAATTACTTCTGAGGCACAGTGCAAAACTCAAAAGGGAAGGAGAGCCATATTATACTGTAGATATTACTATTATGATTTGAGAGTGCCATGACCCACTGGGAGAGCTCCTGAGGTGCCAGTACAGCAGGACTCCTCATAAGTGACCCCATTTTACAAAATATACCTATTGATGAATTAATCTAGTGGTGCAGTGATCATTTTCATACCATCGGTGAGTCACAGAATTTTATACTATTGGGCAGTGAAGAAAAAATAATTACATTTTTACCACAAAAATTTTGTTTTAGTCCCAGATTTAACAATTTTAACAAAGTTGGTAAAATTGGCACCAGAACGTGTCCCACAATTTCTGCTGAATGTAGAAATACCCCATATGTGGCTGTACAGTACTGCTTAGCCATACGGAGAGTCTCGGAAGGGATGGAGTGCTATTTGCCTCCTGGAAAGCAGATTTTCCTACACAGTTTGCGGACTCCATATACAGAGCCCCTATGTCCTAAAGAGCAGAATACCCCCAAGTGACCCCATTTTGGAAATTATACCCCTGCCAAATGTGAACACTACAAGTGTTTTATGCACACTGGGGCTCAGAAGGGGGGCATTTGGACAGAGTTGAAGCCTTTAATGGGAACATTTTTTATAAAACGTTTAGGATGACATTTATCCGGCGCTCTACGCAGAACACTTACTTTGAGGTTTCCATCTAAATCTCCGAGTGACGTGACAGATGAAACCCCCATGGATCCAATCACTATAATGAGTTACTCTGGACTCCATCTGGCCTCTGTTCAGAGTTGTCCTTCATTTCAGAGGTGCATAAAACTATGGTGGACTGTATTCTGTCTGAATCACGTATTTCAGAGATTTACAGGGAAACCCCTTGTCACTGGGTCCTTCTCCAGTACCACACAATCAACAGAGCCAGTGAAGAGTGAACAATCCCAAGACCTTTATTTAGGCCGGGATCACACATGCGAGAAACACGTCCGTGTCTCGCATGTGAAATCCAAGCTCTGGCGCTGGCACTCCAGAGCGGATCGTGCGGCTCCATGTGTTGCTATGCGGCCGCACGCTCCGCTCCACAGTGCCGGCGCCAGAGATTGGATTTCATATGCGAGACACGGACGTGTTTCTCGCATGTGTGATCCCGGCCTTAGGCAAAAATACGAAAGGTCCATATACGATCCACCACACAAAGGATAAGATAGTCCAGAACACGAATGCAGTTCAATAACAGGATAAAAGTCCAACAATCCAGCAGACAGAGGATAGCATAGTCAATATACTCTTCTTTCTCTCTCAGATGCTGTGAACATATCATCATTCCACACAGGACTGATCTGTGTCTCACCTCCCTGATATTTTAAGTCTCCCTCCTCATTCACAGGTCAGGAGGGGGAAGGTCTCAGGGGCTCATTGTTTCAACAAGCTAGGTCAACAGGTCATTAGCATATTAGCAAAAAATACTGTACTGTAGGGGCTGATATCAGATGGCAGCAACAGCCATTCATCAATTAGCAAATAACTCCTTCTACAAGAGAACACCATGAAAATAAGTAAAATAGAAATATACACAAAAATGATACCCACATAGCATATTACACCTGTGTAAGCGCTCAGTGTAGATCGCAGGATAAATGTGCGCCGAGCCTTACTGCAATCATTGGGAGGAAGGATGAAGAAATCAACAGCAGTTGCAGAATTGGTTTTATTTATTTTTTACACCGTTCCTCACGTGGTATAAGTGATTAGGCAACTTTATTCTTAGGGTCCGTTCAATTACAGCTATATCATATTTATATCCGTTTTTTTATGTTTGGCTGCTAAAAGACATTTGTTTGTAAGCTTTTGCACCACCGTATCTTGAGAGCTATAATTTTTCCACATTTCATCCCAGGGTCATGAGATGGCTTGTTTTTGTGGGACAAGTTGACCTTTTCATTGGTACCATTTTTGGGCACGATATTTTTTGATCACTTTCTCTGCTGATGTTTGTGGGTAGAATGAACAAAAACTAGCAATTCAGTAATTGTTTTGGTTTTTCCCCCCATTCTGCGTGTGGAAAAATTGATAAGGCAGCTTTATTCTTTGGGTCAGTAAGATTACAGCGATGCCACATTTATATTTTTTTAATGTTTTTGCACTTTTACACAATACAAACTTTTATAGAAAAAATAATTATTTTTGCATCACTTTATTCTGAGAGCTATAACTTTTTTTTATTTCTCCGCTGATGGAGATGTATGGCGGCTTGTTTTTTTGTAGGACAAGACGTCATTTTCAGTGACACTATTTTATTTACATTTGTCTTTTTGATTGCATTTTATTCCTCTTTTTCCAAGCAGTATGAAGATAAAGCATAGTTTGATACTTTCTTGTTTGTTTTTTTTTAACGGCGTTCACTGAAGGAGTTAACTAGCATGACACTTTTAGGCTATGTGCACACATTGCGGATTGAATGCGTTTTTGCCGCTTTTTTTCGCTGCAAAATCATGGCGAAAGCGCATACACAACACAACCCATTGAATTCAAATACGGAAAAATACACAGCATGCTCATTCTTTGTGCGGAATCGCAGCAATTCCGCACACATAGGAATGCATTGATCCGCTTACTTCCCGCATGGGGCTATGCCCCGGGTCACCATGGCAACGATCGGGCCCCCGTGATGATGTAGCAGAGACGTAGATCTGAAGGCAGAGGGAGCTCCCGTCCCTCTGCCTCCCTCCTGAATGTTGCGATCATGCTCGATCACAGCATTTAGGGGTTAACAGCCAGGGGTGGCGCGGACACCGCTCCTGGCTGCTAGTGAAGACACTGGCAGAGCTGAGCTGCAGCACTGATCAGGTGGAAGGTGCTGATATTTCAGCATCTCCTGCGCGACCATGTAGTGATCGTTCAGTCAGATTGACTGACTGTTCACAGCGATCTGGGTGTGGGGACCGACAGCATGGGTCCCAACAACTCTTCCCATGACAGACAGCTGTCGGCACTAAACTGTCTAAATGCCTGACGGACACGGCCTGTTCTGGTGCTTGAACTGACACCCGGCCATGACAGACTGTGTCCATCATTGGACGTTAAGGGGTTAAGCAAGAAGCACCACTAACCCAGCAACACTGTGAAGACCAAGGAGATTGCCAAACAAGTTAGGGACAAAGTTGTTGACGGTATGTGCCCACGATCAGTAAACACTGCGGGTTGGACCTGCGCAGCATCCAGATGTTACAGCATAGTTGATGGGATTTTAAGAAATTCTATGCCCACTATGCATCCACAGACGCTCCCCCGATGGACATGCGGCGTGTCTTTCTCGTCTGCAGCATGTCAATTTCACCCATAGAATGTATTGGATGCATTGAATATGTACGATTTAGTGAACACATGCGAATTCACCTGCGTGCAATAGACAGCAGCGCTTTGGATACAGTGAACATACGCTGTGTCCACAGTTCTGCCAGTTCTGGATCGTGTGCACATACCTTGAGAAGTCAAAGTAAGGGTTCGGTTCTAAAAAAAAAAAAAATATCCCATTCCCTGATGATCCCCCCGAGCACCATCAAATCCATTATCATCAAAAAGAAAGAACATGTCAAGAGAGAGCCGCCCAACAAAACTCTCAGCCCGGGCAAGGGGGCATTTAATCAGAGGTAGCACAGAGAGCAGAAGTAACTGTGAAGGAGCTGCAGAGTTCCCAAGCAGAGGCTGGAGTCTGTCGATACGACCACAATAAGCCGTACACTCAATAGAGGTGGAAGAAGAAAGCCTTTACTTCCATTCATTTCATTTGTACTTTAGCGTTATTTCATTCATTCCAGTCTAAGCCATAGTGATATCATTTATTATAGTTATTTGTGCCTGATCATTGGGGATTTGCTTTTGATTATTATATCAATCCTCCTGCTTGTTATTTACAACTTTTCAAATGTTTTTAATTACCGTATTTGTCAATCTCACTTCTTGTCATTGAAAAAAAATTGTGTTTTACCTACTATCCGGTGTGCACTTTAATTTGCTGTGCAGCTTCTCTCTTAAATACTAATATAGTGTTACAGTTCATATCAATGAGGACATCGTGATACCAAATGTGACATTTTAATCTGCGTTAATTTTGTTCCCTTTTTAATCCATTGTTTTATTTTTCGTTGAATACTTGTTTATTTCTATGTTTTGTTTACAATATTTCTTAGTTCCCCAATGGGATTTTGACATTTAGCCTATCAGGCCCCCGATCTGGCGGGATCTGATTGGCTATAAGGCATGGTGGGTCCAGCGTCCCTTGTCAGGCCTCCGCTTTCCATAACAACCTGTCAACACCCACAACTTAGCTGCAAGGGTGCCAACGGGCTGAAGAGAGAGGGCTTGACCTGTGTCAAAAACCTTAAGTACCACTGACATTATTGACGGCAGTGTATGAGGGGTTAAACGGCTAGGAATCTCAAGAACGCAAATCCTAGCATTACAGTAGAAGCTCGGCTGTGTATAACAGCAAGGGCCTCTGCAGATGAGCCTGACAATCATTCATGCATGATGGACATATCAGTCATGGAGCAGAAAGTGACGTGCTCATAACGTATACCGTATATATACACATCATAAAGCATTGTAGGATTAAAAAGTTCTCAAAAATGATCAAAACATTTCTGTCTACATATAAAAAACAGCAACACCCTGTCTACAGGTTGTATGTGGTATTGCTGCCCAGCATCATTCACTTGAGAGCATTCTGCAGATAGGAATGGCACTGCTTTTAGAAGAAGGCAACCATGTTTATCTAATTATGATAAACTCCTTTAACATTTCTGTAGGCCTCAATTGACCAAATGGAGTCCAAATGAGTTTTGTCATGACTCTGTTTGTTGCCGGGTGTCCTGAGACTAGGGGCTCCTTCCCTGTCTCTAACACTAGGGGCACCCTAGCTCGCCCTGTTACCCGGATTACTTCTGATGGTGAAGATGCTGGGGCCACGCACCTTGCCTTAGCTCCTGAATTCGCCTTCAGTCTGTACCCTTCCCCCACCCAGGCAAGAGGGGAGTAGTAGTGTACCATAATACACCAACAAGACTAACAAGTTAATACGAACAGGGGTACTGAAAAATACAAAAACATACTCACACATACAACAGACGAATGTATCAGGGAGTGCAGGATGGGGTAAACCCAAAGTAGGAGAAGAAAGAACTATCACACACTCAAAACCTAGCAACAGTCACAGATAAATCCACCAAACGCCTTCTCCTGTATTAACCAACAACAACCTGTAACCATGCAGCATAATCTCAGATAATGAGAGCTAGCCAGGGCCCAGATTATATATGAGATGGGAGTGGCTAACAGAGCACAGCTGAGATCTGAGCAGATTAACCCCTACACTGCCAAAAGATATTTACACCGTTTAATAAGAAGGTGAAGTGCTTCTAATCAGTGCTAGAGCAGAAGAAATCAGATGCTGCGGTCTTCCGGCTCCTCCCTGTCATGGTAAACCTGCGACAAGTATGCTTTTGGCTTCTGTATGACCAGTTTACGGTTGCATTGTTTATTCAACGGTTTTTATACAGAGGGCCACCACAAATGCATAGCGTGCAGTATACTTTTTTTTTTTGGAAAGGGTTGTTATGGTGGATGGAAGCCAAGCCATGATATATCATTAAACTTTACTAAACTCATTTTTTTTTTTAATTACGGTATACTAGAGAATTCTGTAAGCTTTGTATTGTACATGGATTTACAAGGCAATATAGCCTGCCAATGCAGCACTGATGAGCCACAGACTAATTAGCAGATGCCTATGGCAGATCCAGGGGCCATGGAAACCCATTAGCGCTTTGTGTTAGCTTCACAGGGTGCTGATGGACTGATAGAGGGTCACTTTCCAAGCTTCTGGAGTGCTTTTGAGGTGTTTTGGTAACTATTGGAAATGACAGTGGGTTCGGAAAGTATTCAGACCTCTAATTTTTTCACTCCTTGTTTCATTGCAGCCATTTGGTAAATTGAAAAAAGTTCTTTTGCTTTTTCATTAATATACACTGCACCCTATCTTGACTGAAAAAAACAGAAATGAAAATTTTTTTGCAGATTTATTACAAAAGAAACGTTGAAATATGACATGGTCATAAGTATTCAGACCCTTTGCTCAGACACTCATATTTAAGTCACATGCTGTCCATTTCCTTGTAATCCGCCTTGAGATGGTTCTACTTCTTCATTGGAGTCCAGCTGTGTTTAATTAAACTGAGAGGACTTGATTTGGAAAGGCACACACCTGTCTATATAAGACCTCACAGCTAACAGTGCATGTCAGACCAAATGATAATCATGAGGTCAAAGGAACTGGCCAAAGAGCTCGGAGACAGAATTATGGCAAGGCACAGATCTGGCCAAGGTTACAAAAGAATTCCTGCAGTACTCAAGGTTCCAAAGAGCACAGTGGCCTCCATAATCCTTAAATGGAAGAAGCTTGGGACCACCAGAAGTCTTCCTAGACCTGGCCGTCCAGCCAAACTAAGCAACTGTGGGAGAAGAGCCTTGGTGAGAGAGGTAAAGAAGAACCCCAAGATCACCGTGGCTGAGCTCCAGAGATGCAGTAGGGAGATGAGAGAAAGTTCCACAAAGTCAACTATCACTGCAGCCCTCCACTAGTCGGGCCTTTATGGCAGAGTGCCCCGATGGAAGCCTCTCCTCAGTGCAAGACATATGACAGCCTGCACAGAGTTTGCTAAAAACACATGAAGGACTCCCACACTATGAGAAATAAGATTCTCTGGTCTGATGAGACGAATATAGACCTTTTTGGTGATAATTCTAAGTGGTATGTGTGGAGAAAACCGGGCACTGCTCATCAACTGCCCAATACAATCCCAACAGTGAAACATGGTGGTGGCAGCATCATGCTATTGGGGTGTTTTTCAGCTGCAGGGACAGGACGACTGGTTGCCATTGAAGGAAACATGAATGCAGCAAAGTACAGAGATATCCTGAATGAAAACCTCTTCCAGAGTGCTCTGGACCTCAGACTTGGCTGAAGGTTCACCTTCCAACAAGACAATGACCCTAAGCACACAGCTAAAATAACAAAGGAGTGGCTTCAGAACAACTCTCTGACCATTCTTGGCTATCCCAGTCAGAACCCTGACCTAAACCCAATTGAGCATCTCTGGAGAGACCTGAAAATGGCTGTCCACCAACGTTCACCATCTAACCTGATGGAACTAGAGAGGGTCTGCAAGGAAGATTGGAAGAGGATCCCCAAATCCAGGTGTGAAAAACTTGTTACATCATTTCCAAGACGACTCATGGCTGTAATAGCTCAAAAGGGTGCTTCTACTCAATATCGAGCAAAGGGGCTGAAGACTTATGACCATATGATATTTCAGTTTTTCTTTTTTAATAAATTTGCAAAAAGTTCTACATTTCGCGTTTTTTTTTTTTTTTTCAGTCAAGACAGGGTGCAGAGTGTACATTTATGAGAAAAAAATGAACTTTTTTGAATTTACCAAATGGCCGCAATGAAACAAAGAGTGAAAATTTTAAAGGGGTCTAAATACTTTCCGTACCCACTGTATATAAAGAAAAAAACCTTTTCTACAGATTTTTCACCCTGACCCTCATTTATCCCCAATATTAAAACGCCAGAATACAGAAATATTGGAGTACGACCACTGCAGGCTTCGGGCCTGTGACTTGAATCAATATGACCTTCACATAGGAAAGAAAATGGGGCACACATTATATTTTGTGTCACATGTTGTCTTCTTGTACACGGATGTTACAAAGATCAGTTTATCCCAGAATGGATCAAACATGTCATAGAAGGTTATAAAGTGTATAAATGTTACCAGTCTCTAAAACCAGTGCACTTGGCGCCTTTACAAAATGTCCATTATTGTGCCTCACGTTAGCGGCAATGTCACTTAGACGATAATGGGCCTAGCAACAAGCTTTTCCCATATACCGGCGTCTACACGGCATCTCACTCAATTGTTCCTATATGAAAACGTAGAGCGTCTAATGGACAAGAAGTAATTCCATTTATTTCATCTTCAAGCTGACACAATGACATCAGCGCTGGCAATTAGGGCAGAGCAAACATCTGCCGCCAGACGAATGCCACGTCTTAGAGGTAATGGCTTTGACAGCGAATCTGCGAAGGTTTTAACCTTTTATTTTCATTCTTAGAGTCTACAACATTGTGGCTTGGCTAGGACAGAAAGCGGTTTGTGTTTGACTGCTACCATTACCGTATGGCGAGTCAATGAGAAGAGGCTGCATTACCAGCACAACGCAAACATAGCACCAATCTGCAATATCAGAGATTTTATCAAATATTATTTACACATTGCGGATAATTTCTGTACGTAAAGTGACCTGTGGTGCAAATTTTTTTTTATCTATACACATAGGCTGATGAACAGTAGGAAAATTCTCATTTGGCTGACAATAATATTTTTGTATTATTCTTATTAATATTATTATGAAGTAGTGTTTACTTATATACTTTATATACTTTTTCGGAGTACTAGGTGACTAGGAATATTCAATAATCTGATTCCTTTGATCCTTCTAGTTCCCACTAATGCGTGCCTTACAGGATGTTACTACATCCTGCCATAATTAGCATTCCTCCAATATAATATATCTGAATCAGTCAGTCTCTAAAATCCAGCATTGGACCGACTATTTCATTATTGGCTTCCTATACGGTGTTTCCAGTGACATCCACTTCCCTTTGTGCACAGTATTATTCTGGCACTGGCACTTTTTGTCGCATCTCCCACACAATAGAACAAGAGGTTCCCTATGATGGCGGCATACAATCACGTAGATCTCACTGGCAGATGCCTGACGCACTTTTCTTTACTCTCCGATCCATAAACCTGATTGCAGTGTGGGAGGTATAAAGTAAATAGAAGATAAACAGATTTTCGATCTTCCCACTCTCCACAGCACTCATCATAATGTTATTGTAACAATCAGCACAAGCAATTGACTAGACTAATAGCGGCCTGCACAGAACTCAGCTCCACTTCTAAAGAACAGCTTTTAGCCTGCATTATAAAGGCAATGTGACCTTGAGAATGCAGCTGGTCAGACACCACATTAGCACTTAACTGTACAAAGGATATTTAGGACAGAGGTCACATCAGCAAAGAAAAAAAACAAGGAAAATGCTACTTGTTAGCTTCACAGTAAGCACAGAAGACGTCTCCTGCAGGCAATCCTCTCCTCTCCAGAGATTCGTGCTACCCACAGATCAGACACTGGTTGCATTATTGCAACTATGATAAACAAAATCCCAAAATCACATAGACAGTCTGGGTAGAGGCACATAAAAATAATGGGCCCCCAGACAAATTATATCCGCTCCATAAACTGCATATAGAAAAAGGAGAACAAGGAGCATACAATAGAAATATATAGATAAACAATATCTTTATTAGTACAAACATTAAAAATAATTATCAGTAATGCGTCTTTGTATTGCTGTTCCAATAAATAACGGAAGGAAAACTACCACCCAAATTCCTGTCACTAATAATAGATAGTAACCCCAAACGGAAAAGAGCAAAGCACAGTCCCTGCACATAGTGTGTAATGGGTAAGCCCATGTAAAACAAACGCACTGGGTACCCTAGTCATATATGCCTAGCACAGAAGTAAGATAATAAATAGTATATGGCATAACAGCGGTTATTAAAGATGGGCTTACCACAGGAGAGATGAAGAGGGAGAGGTACAGCCGGAGAGAGCCCCCCGACGCGCGTTTCGCGGCACTGCCACGCCGCTTCCTTACATTGCAAATATGTACGTTTTACTCGGAAACTAAGCAACATTTCATAGAAAACATAGTTTAAAAAGTCGGCAGGGGACTATGTCTCAGAAGTCTAGTCCAAGTCCCAGATCTCACTATATTAATTAGATGGTAGTCTAGAACAGGGGTGTCAAACTGCATTCCTCGAGGGCTGCAAACAGGTCATGTTTTCAGGATTTCCTTGTACTGCACAGGTGATAATTTAATCACCTACACACATAATGATTGCAGCACCTTGTGCAATGCTAAGGAAATCTTGAAAACATGCATGGTTTGCGGCCCTCGAGGAATGCAGTTTGACACCCCTGGTCTAGAATATGCATGTCCACGTAGTATATTGCCCGTCCACGTAGTATATTGCCCGTCCACGTAGTATATTGCCCAGTCACGTAGTATATTGCCCAGCCACGTAGTATATTGCCCATCCACATAGTATATTGCCCAGCCACGAAGTATATTGCCAAGTGACGTAGTATACAGCACAGAGCCACGTAGTATATTGCACAGCGACGTAGTATACAGCACAGAGCCACGTAGCTGGAAGCTCTGGGAAGCAGATTTACCCTCCACACCTTTAGTCAGGTGTGGAGATTTTTGTAATCTCTGCGTGGATTTTTGTAGTGTTTTATACTGACCGCACAGTATTCCATCCTGTCCTATCTATCTAGCTAGACTGGCCTCCTGTGCTCATCCTGGTTTCATTCTGTGTATGTCCTTTCACTCTCCACTCAGTCATTATTTGTGGGGGGCTAATCTATCCTTTGGGGATTTTCTCTGAGGCAAGATAGTTTTCCTGCTTCTATCTTTAGGGGTAGTTAGCTCTTAGGCTGTGTCGAGATGCCTAGGGAGAGTTAGGAGCATCCCACGGCTACTTCTAGTGTTGTGTTGAGCTTAGGGACTGCGGTCAGTACAGATACCACTTCCTTCAGAGCTCGTTCCATGTTGCTCCTAAACCACCAGATCATAACAGGGAGCCACCATTCCCCCTCTGCTCCTGAGGTAACCGACACAGACACTGACAGTGGACAAAATGACGTCATTACTTGGCACCCACTGTCCCGAGATGTGCGGGCGCTCAGAGCAGAAAGGGAACGAGGAGGAGAGGCGAGTAGTATTTATGTATTTTTTGGGAGTGCATGATACTGTATGGAGGCCTATGGGGAGTACATTATACTATATAAAGTCTGCCTAAGGGGAGTGCATTATATTATATAGAGTCTGCCTATGGGGAGTACATTATAGTATATAAAGGCTGCCTATGGGGGGTGCATTATACTATATAAGGTATGCCTCTGGGGAGTGCATTATACTATATAGCGTATGGCCATGGGGAGTGTATTATACTATATAGCGTCTGACTATGGGGAGTGCATTATACTATATAGAGTCTGCCCATGGGGAATGCATTATTCTATATAGAGTCTGCATATGGGGAGTGCATTATACTATATAGAAGCCTATGGAGAGTGCATAATACTATAGATGCCTTTGCGGAGTGCATTATACTATACTAGCTATTGAACCCGTTCTACGCCCGGGTGGCGAGCATTTATATTGGTATATGGTCTCCATCCTGGTATGTGCTGCTCCATCCTGCGTCCCCATCCTGTCATGAGCTGCTCCATCCTGCGCCCCCATTCTGTCATGTGCTGCTCCCATCCTGCGCCCCCATCCTGTCATGTGCTGCTCCTTCCTGCGTCCCCATCCTGTCATGTGCTGCACCCATCCTGTGCCCCCATTCTGTCATGTGCTGCTCCCATCCTGGGCCCCCATTCTGACATGTGCTGCTCCCATCCTGCGCCCCCATTCTGACATGTGATGCACCCATCCTGCGCCTCCATTCTGACATGTGCTGCACCCATCCTGCGCCTCCATTCTGACGTGCTGCACCCATCCTGCGCCTCCATTTTGTCACTGGCTGCTTGCATCCTGCGTCCCCATCCTGTCATGTGCTGCTCCCATCCTGCGCTCCCATTCTGTCATGTGCTGCTTCCATCCTGCACCCCCGTTCTGTCATGTGCTGCTTCCATCCTGCACCCCCGTTCTATCATGTGCTGCTGCCATCCTGCACCCCCGTTCTGTCATGTGCTGCTCCCATCCTGCGCCCCCGTTCTGTCATGTGCTGCTCCCATCCTGCGCCCCCGTTCTGTCATGTGCTGCTTCCATCCTGCACCCCCGTTCTGTCATGTGCTGCTTCCATCCTGCACCCCCGTTCTGTCATGTGCTGCTTCCATCCTGCACCCCCGTTCTGTCATGTGCTGCTCCCATCCTGCGCCCCCATTGTCATGTGCTGCTGCCATCCTGCGCCCCCGTTCTGTCATGTGCTGCTTCCATCCTGCACCCCCGTTCTGTCATGTGCTGCTGCCATCCTGCACCCTCGTTCTGTCATGTGCTGCCCTATTCTGTCATATGCTGCTCCCATCCTGCGCCCCCGTTTTGTCATGTGCTGCTCCCATCCATATGCCCCATACGCTGCTCCATAAAGGTTTATGACCCCCATCAGGTGGCATAAGTAACAAATAGCTGTGGCATGAAGTGCCACAGCCTCATGGCACAGCAATTTGTTACTTACGCTACCTGATTCTTTTCCGGCGCCATTGTCTTGCTCCTCCCGGTGCTGGAATCGGCGCCTGCGCAGTCCGCGCTTTCCGCCGCCATTTTCTTGAAGACACACTGCTGTGTGTCTTCAAGAAAATGGCGGCGGTAAGCGCGGACTGCGCAGGCGCCGATTCCGGCACCGGGAGGAGCAAGACAATGGCGCTGGAAAGGAATGGCGTAAGTAACAAATTGCTGTGGCATGAAGTGCCACAGCCTCATGGCACAGCAAGTTTTTACTTGCGCTATTCGTTTCGGGTGCCATTGTCTTGCTCCTGGTGCCGAAATCGGCACCTGCGCAGTCCGCGCTCTCCGGTGTGTCTTCAAGACACACCGGAGAGCGCGGACTGCGCAGGCGCCGATTCCGGCACCAGGAAGAGCAAGACAATGGCGCCCGAAACAAATAGCGTAAGTAAAAACTTACTATGGCAGCAGATTATTTGCATAATCAGGGCGCACATATGTAGACGGCGTCCCCGTGCTCCCGACCCCCTGCTCTCGGCGGCATTTTTTCTATAATGTAACGCTAGGAGCGTCGCGCCTGCGCAGTCTATTAAGGCTTCGGACAGAGTGACGCTCCCAGCGTTATATTATAGATATAGGCATATATGGAGGCCTGTAGGGAGTGCATTATGGTACATAGAGGCCTATGGGGAGTACAATATACTATATATTGGCATATGGGGAGTGCATTGTACTATATAGAGGCTATGGGGAGTACACTGTACCATATTGGGGACTATCTGGCACATTATACTATATGGAGGCTATTTAGGCGGCCATCATACAGTGTGGGGCCATCATGCAGTGTTGGAGCCATCAAACAGTTTGGAGGCTACTAAGGTGTTAGTATACTGTGTGGGGGTACTGTATAGTGAGGGGACATTATACTATGTATAAGAGAGCATCATACTGTGTAGAGGGGAGCTGTATAGTGGGGAGATTCAGGACATTATTTAATGCTAAGTGGGCACTTATTGTTATAGGGGAACTCAGGTTATTGTGACTGTCAAAGGGACATTATTACTTTCTAGGGGGCAAAATGTGGGCACTGTTTTCTATGGCACATGCACCGGCATTACTATATTCTAGAGGGTTGTTTTACCATTTAGAGGGCACACAATAGTTGCAGTAATAGGGACACATAAGGCAGCAGTGGCTCAGCATTTGGGTATCACCAGGAAATGTGAAAAGGCAAATGTGTCTATGCAGATGAGTTGTGGCTGTTGTGCCGGTTTGGACCAGATGGTAAAGATAGGGAAAAAAACTATTCCATCAGAAAGAACATGAATAGTAAGTCTCTATCTGTAACTGTACTGTAATCTATTACATGTTCTGCAGGACTGATATCTTCCGCTACATGGTAACCATATGGCGGTAATATCAGTGCTGGTCTTTGCAGGGCTGCCACTAGAAATTTCGGGGCCCCATACTGGCAAAATTTTCGGGGCCCCCTTGAGACTCCGCCTAGGCTCCACCCCAGCCCCGCCTCCAGGCTCCACCCCTCGAACTGTCCACAGTCCCACCACTCTCTCTTGGAAAAACTCCACTTCTCACCTATCACACATTAACAGTTCCCATCACCAGATCACACATATAGCAGGCAGCTTTTGTTTTGGCCAAAAGATTTTTTAAGCCGCCACCATAACATGGTAGACACTTTTGGCCAGGCCCTACTCTAATGTACCCTATTAAATATTTGTTAAAATATGCAATACAATTTAGGTATATTTTTATTTATTTTTCAATTTTTAAAATGCCCAATAATATCACATAGAAGGAACAAATACCACAACACCATGACCAGATGACATATTACCACCACAGTGATCGAATAATATCACATACAAGGAACAAATACCACAACACCATGTCCAGACCACATATTACCACCACATAGTGACTGAATACTACAATTCTGATCAGTAATTTAAAAAAAAGCACCATACTATCACCATAAGTGCCATTATACACAGGATATCTGTACTTAGTATGCAGTGTCTGTGTACAGATAATATAGTGATCACTAGTGAAATTATACACAGGAGCTCTGTATACAGTGTATAGTGTCAGTGTATAGGTAACACACTGACTCACCAGTGACGTCTCTAGGTGAAGTCCTTCATCTTTCATCCAGCACAGACCGCCATCATTTCATCCAGCCAGGACTTCTCTCTGCAGGAAATAACACAGTTATCTCGAGCTCCGCTTGCAGAACACATTACTTAATTTTTCACAACTTCTACATTACACCACATGAAGAAGGCGACATAGTATCACTCTATACAGTAACAGGACCGCCCCCCATTTAAAACAGTATACTCAAAAAATAAAATAAATACATCACTGCAGTAATAATATCCCTAAATTAGCCCCTATGGTATTAATAATATCCCCCAGCCTGGCCCCGTGTGTCTCATTCTTGGCATCAGCCAGATGTTCTCCCATCCTGCCCTCATGAGTATCCATTCTTCCCCATATGATCTCCCCATCCTGCCCCATATGATCGCCCCATGTGATCTCTCCATCCTGCCCCATCTGTCTCCATCATATCCATCCTGCCCCATGATCCTGCACGATCTATCTCCAATTCTACCCCCAGTGTCTCCAATCATGCCCCATGTCTCCATTCTGCCCCCTATGTCTCCAACCATGCCCCCATGTCTGCAATCCTGACACTTGTCTCCAATCATGCCCCGTGTCTCCATTCTGCCCCATCTGTCTCCAATCCTGCCCCATCTGTCTCCAGTCATGCCCCCATGTCTTTCATCATGCCCCGTATCTCCATTCTGCCCCGTGTCTCGCATTCTGCCCCAATGTCCAGCATTCTGCCCCTGGGTCTCACAGTCTGCCCCTGTGTCCAGCATTCTGCCCCTGTCACTGTGTCCAGCATTCTGCCCCTGTCACTGTGTCCAGCATTTCTGCCCCACTGTGTCCAGCATTCTGCCCCACTGTGTCCAGCATTCTGCCCCACTGTGTCCAGCATTTCTGCCCGTGTGTCCACCATTCTGCCCCACTGTGTCCAGCATTTCTGCCCCACTGTGTCCAGCATTTCTGCCCCACTGTGTCCACCATTCTGTCCCACTGTGTCCAGCATTTCTGCCCCTGTGTCCACCATTCTGCCCCACTGTGTCCAGCATTCTGCCCCTGTCACTGTGTCCAGCATTTCTGCCCCACTGTGTCCAGCATTCTGCCCCACTGTGTCCAGGATTTCTGCCCCTGTGTGTCCACCATTCTGCCCCACTGTGTCCAGCATTTCTGCCCCACTGTGTCCAGCATTTCTGCCCCTGTGTGTCCACCATTCTGCCCCACTGTGTCCAGCATTTCTGCCCCACTGTGTCCAGCATTTCTGTCCGTGTGTCCACCATTCTGTCCCACTGTGTCCAGCATTTCTGCCCCTGTGTGTCCACCATTCTGTCCCACTGTGTCCAGCATTTCTGCCCCTGTGTGTCCACCATTCTGCCCCACTGTGTCCAGCATTTCTGCCCCACTGTGTCCAGCATTTCTGCCCCACTGTGTCCAGCATTTCTGCCCCACTGTGTCCAGCATTTCTGCCCCACTGTGTCCAGCATTTCTGCCCCACTGTGTCCAGCATTTCTGCCCCACTGTGTCCAGCATTTCTGCCCCTGTGTGTCCACCATTCTGTCCCACTGTGTCCAGCATTTCTGCCCGTGTGTCCAGCATTCTGCCCCACTGTGTCCAGCATTTCTGCCCCTGTGTGTCCACCATTCTGCCCCACTGTGTCCAGCATTCTGCCCCACTGTGTCCAGCATTCTGCCCCACTGTGTCCAGCATTCTGTCCCACTGTGTCCAGCATTTCTGCCCCTGTGTGTCCACCATTCTGCCCCACTGTGTCCAGCATTCTGCCCCACTGTGTCCAGCATTTCTGCCCGTGTGTCCACCATTCTGTCCCATTGTGTCCAGCATTTCTGCCCCTGTGTCCACCATTCTGCCCCACTGTGTCCAGCATTTCTGCCCGTGTGTCCAGCATTTCTGCCCCACTGTGCCCAGCATTTCTGCCCCTGTGTGTCCAGCATTCTGCCCCACTGTGTCCAGCATTTCTGCCCGTGTGTCCAACATTCTGCCCCACTGTCCAGCATTCTGCCCCACTGTCCAGCATTCTGCCCCACTGTGTCCAGCATTCTGCCTCACTGTGTCCAGCATTCTGCCCCACTGTGTCCAGCATTCTGCCCCACTGTGTCCAGCATTCTGCCCCACTGTCCAGCATTCTGCCCCACTGTCCAGCATTCTGCCCCACTGTGTCCAGCATTCTGCCCCACTGTGTCCAGCATTCTGCCCCACTGTGTCCAGCATTCTGCCCCACTGTCTCCAGCATTCTGCCCCACTGTGTCCAGCATTCTGCCCCACTGTGTCCAGCATTCTGCCCCACTGTGTCCAGCATTCTGCCCCACTGTGTCCAGCATTCTGCCCCACTGTGTCCAGCATTCTGCCCCACTGTCCAGCATTCTGCCCCACTGTGTCCAGCATTCTGCCCCACTGTGTCCAGCATTCTGCCCCACTGTGTCCAGCATTCTGCCCCACTGTGTCCACCATTCTGTCCCACTGTGTCCAGCATTTCTGCCCCCGTGTGTCCACCATTCTGCCCCACTGTGTCCAGCATTTCTGCCCCTGTGTGTCCACCATTCTGCCCCACTGTGTCCAGCATTCTGCCCCACTGTGTCCAGCATTCTGCCCCACTGTGTCCAGCATTCTGCCCCACTGTGTCCAGCATTTCTGCCCCACTGTGTCCAGCATTTCTGCCCCACTGTGTCCAGCATTCTGCCCCACTGTGTCCAGCATTCTGCCCCACTGTCCAGCATTCTGCCCCACTGTGTCCAGCATTCTGCCCCACTGTCCAGCATTCTGCCCCACTGTGTCCAGCATTCTGCCCCACTGTCCAGCATTCTGCCCCACTGTCCAGCATTCTGCCCCACTGTGTCCAGCATTCTGCCCCACTGTGTCCAGCATTCTGCCCCACTGTGTCCAGCATTCTGCCCCACTGTGTCCAGCATTCTGCCCCACTGTGTCCAGCATTCTGCCCCACTGTGTCCAGCATTCTGCCCCACTGTGTCCACCATTCTGTCCCACTGTGTCCAGCATTTCTGCCCCCGTGTGTCCACCATTCTGCCCCACTGTGTCCAGCATTTCTGCCCCTGTGTGTCCACCATTCTGCCCCACTGTGTCCAGCATTCTGCCCCACTGTGTCCAGCATTCTGCCCCACTGTGTCCAGCATTCTGCCCCACTGTGTCCAGCATTTCTGCCCCACTGTGTCCAGCATTTCTGCCCCACTGTGTCCAGCATTTCTGCCCCACTGTCCAGCATTTCTGCCCCACTGTGTCCAGCATTTCTGCCCCACTGTGTCCAGCATTTCTGCCCCTGTGTGTCCACCATTCTGTCCCACTGTGTCCAGCATTTCTGCCCGTGTGTCCACCATTCTGCCCCACTGTGTCCAGCATTTCTGCCCCTGTGTGTCCAGCATTCTGCCCCACTGTGTCCAGCATTCTGCCCCACTGTGTCCAGCATTTCTGCCCCTGTGTCCACCATTCTGCCCCACTGTGTCCAGCATTTCTGCCCCACTGTGCCCAGCATTTCTGCCCCACTGTGTCCAGCATTTCTGCCCCACTGTGTCCAGCATTTCTGCCCCACTGTGTCCAGCATTTCTGCCCCTGTGTGTCCAGCATTCTGCCCCACTGTGTCCAGCATTTCTGCCCCTGTGTGTCCAACATTCTGCCCCACTGTGTCCAGCATTCTGCCCCACTGTGTCCAGCATTCTGCCCCACTGTGTCCAGCATTCTGCCCCACTGTGTCCAGCATTCTGCCCCACTGTGTCCAGCATTCTGCCCCACTGTGTCCAGCATTCTGCCCCTGTGTGTCCAGCATTCTGCCCCACTGTGTCCAGCATTCTGCCCCACTGTGTCCAGCATTTCTGCCCCTGTGTCCACCATTCTGCCCCACTGTGTCCAGCATTTCTGCCCCACTGTGCCCAGCATTTCTGCCCCACTGTGTCCAGCATTTCTGCCCCACTGTGTCCAGCATTTCTGCCCCACTGTGTCCAGCATTTCTGCCCCTGTGTGTCCAGCATTCTGCCCCACTGTGTCCAGCATTTCTGCCCCTGTGTGTCCAACATTCTGCCCCACTGTGTCCAGCATTCTGCCCCACTGTGTCCAGCATTCTGCCCCACTGTGTCCAGCATTCTGCCCCACTGTGTCCAGCATTCTGCCCCACTGTGTCCAGCATTCTGCCCCACTGTGTCCAGCATTCTGCCCCACTGTGTCCAGCATTCTGCCCCACTGTGTCCAGCATTCTGCCCCACTGTGTCCAGCATTCTGCCCCACTGTGTCCAGCATTCTGCCCCACTGTGTCCAGCATTCTGCCCCACTGTGTCCAGCATTTCTGCCCCACTGTGTCCAGCATTTCTGCCCCACTGTGTCCAGCATTTCTGCCCCTGTGTCCAGCATTCTGCCCCACAGTGTCCAGCATTTCTGCCCCCGTGTGTCCAGCATTTCTGCCCCCGTGTGTCCAGCATTTCTGCCCCCGTGTGTCCAGCATTCTGCCCCACTGTGTCCAGCATTCTGCCCCACTGTGTCCAGCATTCTGCCCCACTGTGTCCAGCATTTCTGCCCCTGTGTGTCCACCATTCTGCCCCACTGTGTCCACCATTCTGTCCCACTGTGTCCAGCATTTCTGCCCCTGTGTCCACCATTCTGCCCCACTGTGTCCAGCATTTCTGCCCCTGTGTGTCCAGCATTCTGCCCCACTGTGTCCAGCATTTCTGCCCCTGTGTGTCCACCATTCTGTCCCACTGTGTCCAGCATTTCTGCCCCTGTGTGTCCACCATTCTGCCCCACTGTGTCCAGCATTTCTGCCCCTGTGTCCACCATTCTGCCCCACTGTGTCCAGCATTTCTGCCCCTGTGTGTCCAGCATTCTGCCCCACTGTGTCCAGCATTTCTGCCCCTGTGTGTCCACCATTCTGTCCCACTGTGTCCAGCATTTCTGCCCCTGTGTGTCCAGCATTTCTGCCCCACTGTGTCCAGCATTTCTGCCCCTGTGTGTCCACCATTCTGCCCCACTGTGTCCAGCATTTCTGCCCCTGTGTGTCCACCATTCTGTCCCACTGTGTCCAGCATTTCTGCCCCTGTGTGTCCACCATTCTGTCCCACTGTGTCCAGCATTTCTGCCCCACTGTGTCCAGCATTTCTGCCCCTGTGTGTCCAGCATTCTGCCCCACTGTGTCCAGTATTTCTGCCCCTGTGTTTCCAGCATTTCTGCCCCTGTGTGTCCAGCATTCTGCCCCACTGTGTCCACCATTCTGCCCCTCTGTGTGTCCACCATTCTGCCCCTCTGTGTGTCCACCATTCTGTCCCACTGTGTCCAGCATTTCTGCCCCTGTGTGTCCACCATTCTGCCCCACTGTGTCCAGCATTTCTGCCCCTGTGTGTCCATCATCCTGCCCGCCGGGCCCCCCTGGATCGCAGCAGCTCTCAAAGAAAAAAAAAACACGACTTCTTAGCTGGCCATGCTCCTGCGCCGGGCGAAGATCCCCCCAGGCTCCACACAGACGCACTCGCCGGGCCCGGCGGCTGACAATGACGTCATACGCCGGCGACGCCGGCGAGTGCGCACTGCGGCCTTATTCAGCTGCCAGCCTCAGACTGGCTGGCGGCTGTTAACTATTGACGTGCGGGCGCGGGCCCGCACGTCAATAGTGTGCCGCTGCCGCAGCGCCTGCAGGGGGGGCCCGGTGACCAGATGAGACGGGGCCCGATGCGGGCCCCCTCTGCTCACCGGGCCCCATACGCCAGTCACGGCTGTCATGCCCTGATGGCGGCCCTGGGTCTTTGTATAGAGATTATATTCAGCAACAGTGCGGTCATCTGCTGAGGTTCTCCTCCACTATTAGGGTGCACCATCATAGTAGTAATCAAGGTCAGGGCTGCCACTAGAAATTTCGGGGCCCCATACTGGCAAAATTTTCGGGGCCCCCTTGAGACTCCGCCCAGGCTCCACCCCAGCCCCACCTCCAGGCTCCACCCCAGCCCCGCCTCCAGGCTCCACCCCTCGAACTGTCCACAGTCCCACCGCTCTCTCTTGGAAAAACTCCACTTCTCACCTATCACACATTGACAGTTCCCATCACCAGATCACACATATAGCCGGCAGCTTTTGTTTTGGCCAAAATATTTTTTAAGCCGCCACCATAACAAGGTAGACACTTTTGGCCGGGCCCTACTCTGCTGTAACCTATAAAATATTTGTTAAAATATGCAATACAATTTAGGTATATTTTTATTTATTTTTCAATTTTTAAAAGGAAGGAAGGAACAAATACCACAACACCATGACCAGATGACATATTACCACCACAGTGATCGAATAATATCACATAAAAGGAACAAATACCACAACACCATGACCAGACCACATATTACCACCACAGGGATCGAATAATATCACATACAAGGAACAAATACCACAACACCATGTCCAGACCACATATTACCACCACATAGTGACTGAATACTACAATTCTGATCAGTAATTTAAAAAAAAGCACCATACTATCACCATAAGTGCCATTATACACAGGAGATCTGTAATTAGTAAGCAGTGTCTGTGTACAGATAATATAGTGATCACTAGTGAAATTATACACAGGAGCTCTGTATACAGTATACAGTGTATAGTGTCAGTGTATAGGTAACACACTGACTCACCAGTGACGTCTCTAGGTGAAGTCCTTCATCTTTCATCCAGCACAGACCGCCATCATTTCATCCAGCCAGGACTTCTCTCTGCAGGAAATAACACAGTTATCTCGAGCTCCGCTTGCAGAACACATTACTTAATTTTTCACAACTTCTACATTACACCACATGAAGAAGGCGACATAGTATCACTCTATACAGTAACAGGACCGCCCCCCATTTAAAACAGTATACTCAAAAAATAAAATAAATACATCACTGCAGTAATAATATCCCTAAATTAGCCCCTATGGTATTAATAATATCCCCCATCCTGGCCCTGTGTGTCTCATTCCTGGCGTCAGCCAGATGTTCTCCCATCCTGCCCTCATGAGTATCCATTCTTCCCCATATGATCTCCCCATCCTGCCCCATATGATCGCCCCATGTGATCTCTCCATCCGGTCCCATCTGTCTCCATCATATCCATCCTGCCCCATGATCCTGCACGCTCTGTCTCCATTCTGCCCCATATGTCTCTAACCATGCCCCCATGTCTGCAATCCTGACACTTGTCTCCAATCATGCCCCCTGTGTCGCCATTCTGCCCCATCTGTCTCCAATCCTGCCCCATCTGTCTCCAGTCATGCCCCCATGTCTTTCATCCTGCCCCGTGTCTCCAATCATGCCCCGTATCTCCATTCTGCCCCGTGTCTCGCATTCTGCCCCAATGTCCAGCATACTGCCCCTGGGTCTCACAGTCTGCCCCTGTGTCCAGCATTCTGCCCCTGTCACTGTGTCCAGCATTCTGCCCCACTGTGTCCAGCATTTCTGCCCCTGTCACTGTCTCCAGCATTTTGCCTCTGTCACTGTCTCCAGCATTTTGCCTCTGTCACTGTCTCCAGCATTCTGCCCCACTGTGTCCAGCATTCTGCCCCACTGTGTCCAGCATTCTGCCCCCCTGTGTCCAGCATTCTGCCCCACTGTGTCCAGCATTCTGCCCCACTGTGTCCAGCATTTCTGCCCCTGTGTGTCCAGCATTCTGCCCCCCGGGCCCCCCTGGGTGCCGCTCTCAGAAAAAAAAAAAACACGACTTCTTACCTGGCCATGCTCCAGCGCCGGGCGAAGATCCCCCCTGGCTCCACACAGACGCACTCGCCGGGCCCGGCGGCTGACAATGACGTCAGACGCCGGCGACGCCGGCGAGTGCGCACTGCGGCCGGGGCCCTATTCAGCTGCCAGCCTCAGACTGGCTGGCGGCTGTTAACTATTGACGCGCGGGCCCGCACGTCAATAGTGTGCCGCCCGCAGCGCCTGCAGGGGGGGCCCGGTGAGCAGATGAGACGGGGCCCGATGCGGGCCCCCTCTGCTCACCGGGCCCCATACGCCAGTCACGGCTGTCATGCCCTGATGGCGGCCCTGGGCTGATCGCTTCCATGCGATACCTCATTGATGCAGTAACATAGTAACATAGTTAGTAAGGCCGAAAAAAGACATTTGTCCATCCAGTTCAGCCTATATTCCATCATAATAAATACCCAGATCTACGTCCTTCTACAGAACCTAATAATTGTATGATACAATATTGTTCTGCTCCAGGAAGACATCCAGGCCTCTCTTGAACCCCTCGACTGAGTTCGCCATCACTACCTCCTCAGGCAAGCAATTCCAGATTCTCACTGCCCTAACAGTAAAGAATCCTCTTCTATGTTGGTGGAAAAACCTTCTCTCCTCCAGACGCAAAGAATGCCCCCTTGTGCCCGTCACCTTCCTTGGTATAAACAGATCCTCAGCGAGATATTTGTATTGTCCCCTTATATACTTATACATGGTTATTAGATCGCCCCTCAGTCGTCTTTTTTCTAGACTAAATAATCCTAATTTCGCTAATCTATCTGGGTATTGTAGTTCTCCCATCCCCTTTATTAATTTTGTTGCCCTCCTTTGTACTCTCTCTAGTTCCATTATATCCTTCCTGAGCACCGGTGCCCAAAACTGGACACAGTACTCCATGTGCGGTCTAACTAGGGATTTGTACAGAGGCAGTATAATGCTCTCATCATGTGTATCCAGACCTCTTTTAATGCACCCCATGATCCTGTTTGCCTTGGCAGCTGCTGCCTGGCACTGGCTGCTCCAGGTAAGTTTATCATTAACTAGGATCCCCAAGTCCTTCTCCCTGTCAGATTTACCCAGTGGTTTCCCGTTCAGTGTGTAATGGTGATATTGATTCCCTCTTCCCATGTGTATAACCTTACATGTATCATTGTTAAACCTCATCTGCCACCTTTCAGCCCAAGTTTCCAACTTATCCAGATCCATCTGTAGCAGAATACTATCTTCTCTTGTATTAACTGCTTTACATAGTTTTGTATCATCTGCAAATATCGATATTTTACTGTGTAAACCTTCTACCAGATCATTAATGAATATGTTGAAGAGAACAGGTCCCAATACTGACCCCTGCGGTACCCCACTGGTCACAGCGACCCAGTTAGAGACTATACCATTTATAACCACCCTCTGCTTTCTATCACTAAGCCAGTTACTAACCCATTTACACACATTTTCCCCCAGACCAAGCATTCTCATTTTGTGTACCAACCTCTTGTGCGGCACGGTATCAAACGCTTTGGAAAAATCGAGATATACCACGTCCAATGACTCACCGTGGTCCAGCCTATAGCTTACCTCTTCATAAAAACTGATTAGATTGGTTTGACAGGAGCGATTTCTCATAAACCCATGCTGATATGGAGTTAAACAGTTATTCTCATTGAGATAATCCAGAATAACATCCCTCAGAAACCCTTCAAATATTTTACCAACAATAGAGGTTAGACTTACTGGCCTATAATTTCCAGGTTCACTTTTAGAGCCCTTTTTGAATATTGGCACCACATTTGCTATGCGCCAGTCCTGCGGAACAGACCCTGTCGCTATAGAGTCCCTAAAAATAAGAAATAATGGTTTATCTATTACATTACTTAGTTCTCTTAGTACTCGTGGGTGTATGCCATCCGGACCCGGAGATTTATCTATTTTAATCTTATTTAGGCGGTTTCGCACCTCTTCTTGGGTTAGATTGGTGACCCTTAATATAGGGTTTTCATTGTTTCTTGGGATTTCACCTAGCATTTCATTTTCCACCGTAATTCCACAGTAATTGATGCAAAAAGAGCCCCGACCAAGTATTGAATGCATTTACTGAATATACATTTCAGTAGGCAAACATTTCAGATTTTAAAATAATTTTTCAAGTTGGTGTTATAAAGTATTCTAATTTACTGAGATAATGGCTTGTGGGTTTTCATTGGCTATAAGCCATAATCACCAACATTAACAGAAATAAACACTTGAAATCGATCACTCTGTTTGTAATGACTATTTAATATGAGTTTCACTTTTTATATTGAAGAACTGAAATAAAGTAACTTTTTGATGACATTCTAATTTTGTGAGAAGCACCTGTAGTATATAGTGAGAAATATAAATGTAACAAAAATAAAATAAGAACAAATAAACCAATGATGAAAATACCATGCCCCCCCAAAAGCCCATATCAACGCAAACCCACAAGAATCGACATTGAGATGCATTCATACATTGTGGTCAAATCATGGTTTTTGCCGTAAATGCAAAAAAATCTTAAATTCACTTCAACATTTCTGTACCTGGATGAACATTTGCTGATGCTAAGTTTAAAGCTATGGCGAACATATCTATACAATGCTTAGGCTTCTTTCACACTTACGTCTTTTGCTGTCTGTCGCAATGCGTCGTTCTGTACAAAAAACGCATCCTGCAAAGTTGCCCGCAGGATGCGTTTTTTGCCCATAGACTTGTATTACCGACGGATCGCGACGTATAGCCATACGTCGCATCCGTCGTGCACTGGATGCGTCGTGTTCAAGGGAACGTTTTTTCGTACTTCGGATCCTGCAATTCCTACCGCGCATGCACAGCCAGAACTCTGCCCCCTCCTCCCCGGGACTTTACAATGGGCAGCGGATGTGTTGAAATACTGCATCCGCTGCCTACGTTGTGCCGAATTTTCACAACGTCCGTTGGTACATCGCGCCGACGCATTGTGACGGCCCTGTTCCGACGGAAGTGTGAAAGAAGCCTTAAAATGAATCTGTCATCAGGTGTTTGGTATGTAATCTGCAAACCGCATGATGCAGGGGTAGAGACCCTGATTCCAGGAATGTGTCTCTCACTTGCCTGCTTGGTGCAGTTTTGAATCACAGTTTTATCTGCTGCAGTTCCCTGAATGCTGAGCTCTCTATAACCCCGCTCACACCACTGATTTATTGCTTTGTGTGTACACTGTACATTGCTAGGTATCTGCTAATCAGTGGGAGTGGAGGGGAGGTTACAGAGAGCAGGAGGACCACATGGCATGAGACAATTAGTCCTGTCTTGATAATCTCCTGCTGATAAATACTGATTTTATTAAAACTACTACAAACTGACCAGTTAGTGACACCTCTGGAATTAGGATCTCTGCCCCTACATAGCAAAATTCTCCTAACCAAAGGAGTGAAGTCATGTAAAACTGATGTTTTTTTAAATAGTTTTTGAGCTTAATATTATTGTTTCAGCAAACTACATAAAGACAATGTGACAAACAAGATATCCCCTCTAATTTTTAATAATACTAAAGCGTTTAGTTTATGTTTATTAAAAAGTATTTTTGTAGAACTACAAAGTAATCACCTTTTATAAAAATGTACAGTTTTATCTGGACATCAAAGACCAAAATATCCCTAGATATCCTGAAAGGAGCAAGTGACAGATGGAAGGAGCAAGTGACAGATGACCACCAATCGGTGACCTGTTACTGGTCTGTAGTCCTTTGAATACCACACTGTAGATCGCTTAGTGCACATAGGATGCCTTGGTTCTCATTAGTGAGTCCTGTTTACACAGGACAATACACCACCAAGAACAATGATCTTTTGTATTGGACAAAAGATCTTTTCACCCCATGAATGAATGTTTTGCTCGGTCATCGGGTGATCGGCAGCCTAAGTACACAGCCAGATAACTGTGAAACTACCGTTTTCAACAATGCTCGTTCACAATTCTCTTTCAGTGTTTAACCCTCTTTAGTCTTTCATTTCTCTCCCTGTACAGGCTCTTAGAGGAACCTTTCTTCATGTTATCACCCACTTTACCAATTAGGAAGTGTATTTTATTTGCCTTGTATTTGACACATTTAGGGGGATGGGAAGGGTCTTTTCTATATACTATCTGACCGAAAAAAAAGAGCAGCAGCACATCCATTTATCCCCCTATGAATAATCATGACCATCGACAATATTTACCGGTTCTGTATTGTGGAGGGTTTGGGTTTGTTTAATTCTAATCATTGTCATTGTATGTGAGCATAGGCATAAGTAAGATATAAGAAGAGCACACCCGGAGCGTCTTGTTTTTTGTGTTAATACATATTGTACAAAATGTTGATTTTTACTGCAAAACGTAATTATTGCACCTATGATTGGAAAGTGCTGATTGGCATTTTCACAAAGTGACCGGTGTTTGTCTACTTTACAAAAGTATATCAGGATGGGAGTGTTGTATTCTTATATTTCTTCAAAATATTGCTTTTTTCATTAATATTTTTTTTTACTTCTAAAGTGTGAAAATAGTCTTCGTATCAAAATGGTTAAAAGGTGTCTGCAAAAAAATGACTGTTCAAACCAAGCACAACACCTTCTAGAGCACATTATTAGTTAGGGTATTAATTAGGGTAATTAAGAATCATATCTTTGGTTTCCAAATTCATTTCTGGAAATTGTTCTTTAATCAGATATGCCAATGAGTTGCACAGTGCACCCTTGGCATGGCCGAGTAGTTCAGTGCACCTTTCCAACTTCTTGTTTTCCATCTATGTATGCGATTCTCCATTTTGATTGACAGCTATGACTTTACAAAAGCAAAGAGGAGGGTGAAGATATACAGTAGGTGGGAATAATGTGCTGTGATCTGCTCGGCCACAGTAAGAGTGCACCAAGCATCTCATTGTGTATTGAATAAAGGGTACGTTCTAGAGAACACGGAAACAGTTTTGGGCCTAAAGGTAACATTTTTTTATTGTGGCTATTTTCTCTACAAGTTGCTGGGCTTGGTATGAATAGTCATTTTGTATTGCCAGACTCTCCTTTTGGAAATGTTTGCCGAAAGTGATTGGAATAGTTTTCTATTCCTTCCTTAGTCTGCATTCATGGCCTAAGGCTCTCCTGAACTCAAAAGTCTCACAGACATATTGAAGACGGTCATATAAAGACCGGCAGCAGGTCATTGCATAGAGATCCATAGTCGTTTGAATCCGGCCTGATGCCTACAGATTTAGCTTGTGTGGATTGCTGGACAAGCTTTTAGGGTATGTGCTCACGATCCGGAGTTGCTGCGGTTTGACACTGCGCCAGAGGCATAGCTAGGGTTTTGGTTCAGGGAGGGCGAATCTTCTGAGTGGGCCCCTAACCAGGTAACCTTGATTACAACTGGGTGACGCACTCTAATAGTGGATGTAGGAGAACCTCAGCAGATGACCGCGCTGTTACTGAAGATAATCTCTACACAAAGACCAACATGGATATTTCCTCCATATGGTCAGTTGTAGATACCAGCCCTGCAGAACATGTAAGAGATCACAGCAGAGTTGCAGATAATGACTTACCGCTGATGTCCTTTATGATGGAATCGTTCACTTTTCCCGTCTTTTCCTTCTGGCCCAGACCGACATGACAACTTCTTCCAGCAACGACTCAGCTACAGAGAATACAACAAACACGTTTCACTTCTCACATTCCAGCCCCATCACCATCTATTCCCAACCTGCACAAACTCCTCATCCTACTGATACCCCAAATACTGAGCCGCTGCTGCCGTATGTGACCTTATTACTGCACCCGATAGCCCAATACTGAGCCGCTGCTGCCGTATGTGACCCTATTACTGCACCTGATACCCCAATACTGAGCCGCTGCTGCCGTATGTGACCATATTATTGCACCTGATAGCCCAATACTGAGCCGCTGCTGCCGTATGTGTCCCTATTACTGCACCTGATACCCCAATACTGAGCCGCTGCTGCTGTATGTGTCCCTATTACTGCACCTGATGCCCCAATACAGAGCCGCTGCTGCCGTATGTGTCTTACAGCACCTGATACCCCAATACTGAGCCGCTGCTGCCATATGTGACCCTATTACTCCACCTGATACCCCAATACTGAGCCGCTGGTGCCATATGTGTCCATATTACCGCACCTGATACCCCAATACTGAGCCGCTGCTGCCGTATGTGTCCCTATTACTGCACCCGATACCCCAATACTGAGCCGCTGGTGCCATATGTGTCCCTATTACTGCACCTGATACCCCAAATACTGAGCCGCTGCTGCCATATGTGACCCTATTACTGCACCCGATACCCCAATACTGAGCCACTGCTGTCATATGTGTCCCTATTACTGCACCTGATACCCCAATACTGAGCCGCTTCTGCCGTATGTGACCCTATTACCGCACCCATACCCCAATATTGAGCCGCTGCTGCCGTATGTGACCCTATTACCGCACCTGATACCCCAATACTGAGCCGCTGCTGCCGTATGTGTCCCTATTACCGCACCTGATACCCCAATACTGAGCCGCTGCTGCCGTATGTGACCCTATTACCGCACCTGATACCCCAATATTGAGCCGCTGCTGCCGTATGTGACCCTATTACCGCACCTGATACCCCAATACTGAGCCGCTGCTGCCATATGTGTCCCTATTACTGCACCTGATTCCCCAATACTGAGCTGCTGCTGCCGTATGTGTCCCTATTACTGCACCTGATACCCCAATACTGAGCCGCTGCTGCCGTATGTGTCCCTATTACTGCACCCGATGCCCCAATACTGAGCCGCTGCTGCCGTATGTGTCCTTATTACTGCACCTGATACCCCAATACTGAGCTGCTGCTGGCGTATGTGTCCTCATTACTGCACCTGATACCCCAATACTGAGCTGCTGCTGGCGTATGTGTCCTTATTACTGCACCTGATACCCCAATACTGAGCCGCTGCTGCCGTATGTGTCCCTATTACTGCACCTGATACCCGGATACTGAGCCGCTGCTGACGTATGTGTCCCTATTACTGCACCTGATACCCCAATACTGAGCCGCTGCTGCCGTATGTGTCCCTATTACTGCACCTGATACCCCAATACTGAGCCGCTGCTGCCGTATGTGTCCCTATTACTGCACCTGCTGTGTGGTTCTCTGTGCCCTCTAAAGTAATGCCGGGTGCAAGTGCCCTAGAAAACAGTGCCCACATTTTGCCCCATAGAAAGTAATATTGTCCTGTGTGCCTCTTTGATAGTCACAGTAACCTGAGTTACAATAAGTGCCCACTTTACATTTAATAATGTCCCGAGTCTCCCCCCTGTACAGCTCCCCTATACAGTTTAATGCCCCCTGACTGTATAGTACCATCCACACAGTATACTGACCCCTTATTAGCCTCCAAACTGTTTGATGGCTCCAACACTGTATGATGGCCCTTTCACTGTAATCCCCACACTGTATGATGCCCCTTCACTGTAATCCCGACACTATATGATGCCCCTTCACTGTAATCCCCACACTGTATAATGGCCCCATAGATAACCTCCATATAGTATAATGTGCCAGATAGTCCTCAATATAGTACAAGGCAGCACCCCCATAGGCAGAACTTGTAGTATTAGACAGTACCCCTGTAGGCAGACCCTGTAGTATAAAGCAGCACCCCCATTGGCAGACCCTGTAGTATAAGGCAGCACCCAATAGGCAGACCCTGTAGCATAACACAGCACCCTCCATAGGCAGATCCTGTAGTATAAGGCAGCACCCCCCATAGGCAGATCCTGTATATAAGGCAGCAGCCCCACCCCAAAGGCAGATCCTGTATATAAGGCAGCACCCCCCGTAGGCAGATCCTGTATATAAGGCAGCAGCCCCACCCCAAAGGCAGATCCTGTATATAAGGCAGCACCCTCCCATAGCCAGATCCTGTATATAAGGCAGCACCCCCCCCATAGGCAGATCCTGTATATAAGGCAGCACCCCCCCCCCCCCAATAGGCAGATCCTGTATATAAATCAGCACCCCCCATGGCCAGATCCTGTATATAAGGCAGCACCCCCCAATAGGCAGATCCTGTATATAAATCAGCACCCCCCATGGTCAGATCCTGTATATAAGGCAGCACCCCCCCAATAGGCAGATCCTGTATATAAGGCAGCACCCCCCCAATAGGCAGATCCTGTATATAAGGCAGCACCCCCCCAATAGGCAGATCCGGTATATTAGGCAGCACCCCCCAATAGGCAGATCCTGTATATAAGGCAGCAGCACCCCCCCAATAGGCAGATCCGGTATATAAGGTAGCAGCACCCCCCAATAGGCAGATCCTGTATATAAGGCAGCACCCCCCCTTATAGGCAGATCCTGTATATAAGGCAGCACCCCCCCTTATAGTTAGATCCTGTATATAAGGCAGCACCATCCTTATAGGCAGATCCTGTATATAAGGCAGCAGCACCCCCCCTTATAGGCAGATCCTGTATATAAGGCAGCACCCCCCCTTATAGGCAGATCCTGTATATAAGGCAGCACCCCTCCTTATAGGCAGATCCTGTATATAAGGCAGCACCCCCCGCTATAGACAGATCCTGTATATAAGGCAGCACCCCCCCCCCTTATAGGCAGATCCTGTATATAAGGCAGCACCCCTCCCAATAGGCAGATACTGTATATAAGGCAGCACCCCCCAATAGGCAGATCCTGTATATAAGGCAGCACCCCCCCTTATAGGCAGATCCTGTATATAAGGCAGCACCCCCCGCTATAGACAGATCCTGTATATAAGGCAGCACCCCCCCTTATAGGCAGATCCTGTATATAAGGCAGCACCCCCCGCTATAGACAGATCCTGTATATAAGGCAGCACCCCCCCCCCTTATAGGCAGATCCTGTATATAAGGCAGCACCCCTCCCAATAGGCAGATACTGTATATAAGGCAGCACCCCCCAATAGGCAGATCTGTATATAAGGCAGCACCCCCCCTTATAGGCAGATCCTGTATATAAGGCAGCACCCCCCGCTATAGACAGATCCTGTATATAAGGCAGCACCCCCCGCTATAGACAGATCCTGTATATAAGGCAGCACCCCCCGCTATAGACAGATCCTGTATATAAGGCAGCACCCCCCCCCCTTATAGGCAGATCCTGTATATAAGGCAGCACCCCTCCCAATAGGCAGATACTGTATATAAGGCAGCGCCCCCCCCTTATAGGCAGATCCTGTATATAAGGCAGCACCCCCCCCCCCCTTATAGGCAGATCCTGTATATAAGGCAGCACCCCTCCCAATAGGCAGATCCTGTATATAAGGCAGCACCCCCCCTTATAGTTAGATCCTGTATATAAGGCAGCACCCCCCCAATAGGCAGATCCTGTATATAAGGCAGCGCCCCCCCAATAGGCAGATCCTATAAATAAGCAATAAATACTCACCTCTCTTCCTCCTTGTTCCAGCGGCGCGCCCTGCTTCTGCTCATCTACTGACAGCGGGCGCTGGGCGGTGACGTCATCGGCTAGTTGCCGATACAGCTCACCTTGCAATAACGGACGGGGGGCCCACTGCTGGCACCGGGCCTCCCCGCCTGCTCAGGGGCCCCATATCGGCAGAGCAGGGAGAGCTACGGCCCCCTCCGCCCCCCGGTAGCTACGCTACTGCACTGTGTACTTGTGCAGCATCAAACCCGCAGCTTCCAGCTATTACAGCATAGTGGATGGGATTTCAATAAATCCCATGTCCACTATGCATCCACAGACGCCCGCGGAGTCTGATATGCGGCACGTCTTTCCACACCACATGTCAGTTTCCCTTGCAGAGAAGAGAAATTGACATGCTGACATTCTCTTCAGCAATGGGATGTATTGGATGCGTTGAATCCGCGCAGTTTAGTGAGCACATGCGGATTTACCTGCATTCATTGGAAGGCAGCACTTTGGACGCAGCGAACATGCACTGTGTCCAAAGCGCTGCTACTTCCGGATCATGGATTGTCTGATCACCTGCAAAATGCTGTAATTCACCCAAATCACTGTCAAAAAGTACTCAAATAAAAGTAGTGCTCACTGCTCAGAGGCAATTGTCGTAGTGCCAAAGAAAAAAAATCATCTGCAATTAACGTTATTGCATTTATTATTAGCTTTACGGTGGACAGCGGATTAGTGTGACCCAGGGTACATGTGACTCGCAGAATTCAGTAACCATACTTCTTAGGAAAAATACTGGACATGAGACTGGAGAGCTACAAAGGATGCAGTGGTTACAGTTCAGCAGAATTCACAGTTGTCACAGCACATCCTTTACCGAGTTAGCAGATGAGAAAATGCTGCTTCTTTGTGGAGGGTTACATTTTCTCTTCAGGTGACTGCAACATAATACAAATCTGCTCTGATTATTGTTTTGTTTAATGCGTTTTCTCCCCTTTTTTATGAGTTTTTGCTGCTGTTTTTTTTCATGCATTTTTTTTCCTACTGCAGTAAAACTGGGAATCTGGTCTTTAAAAAGCAACTTCATTTTTTTAGGCTCCCCATAAAAACCTGTAAAAAAAAAATGCACCAAAATGTTCAACAGTGTCTTTAACGGTATGTGCACACAGTCTGTAAACACTGCGGACTTGCGCAGTGTCAAACCCACAGTGTCCACAGTGTTACAGCATAGTGGATGGGATTCCAAGAAACCCCATGTCCACTATGCGTGTACCAACTCCTGCGGCTTACCTGCGGAGAAGGACATGCGGCGCGTCTTTCTAGACCGCGGCATGTCAACTTATCTTGCAGAGATGCGAGTTTCTGCAAGATAAATGTCACCCGTGCAATGTATTGAACACAGTCATTCTGCATGGTTCTGTGATCACATGCGGAGTCACCTGCGTTCAGTAACCGGCAGTTCTTTGGACATAGCTGACATGTGCTGCGTCCGAAGCGCTGCTGATTCCTGAACGTGTGCACCTACCCTAAAGCGAACTTGTCAGCAGGATTTTGATAAGTAATCTACAGTGTCAGGATGGCGCTGTTATACTGATTAAAATGATACCTGGGGTGAAGAAATCCATCTTATGGCTCTTGTGAAATCAGTGTTAGAAATGTTCAGTTAATGAGATGCTTGTGCTTCGGGGCAGGACTGTAGGCAGAGTATCTTCCTGGGCAGGTCTTTCCTTGGTTTCTCTGGCTTAGAGAAAAAAGATAGACTCTGCCTACAGTCCCGCTCCAGAGTACAGGCATATCATTAGCTGAAAACGTTTAACAAGTACCACATTTCTTCACCCCAGTTATCATTTTAATCAGTGTAATACTACCAACCTGACACTGTCTGTAGTTTTCCTGCTGACAGGTTCACTTTAAACACAGTAGTCATGACATGAGTTTTCATGAAATTACTTCTTCTTTGATTTAACTGTTAAATGCAATGGATTTTCTGCAAATAAAAAATGTTGTGTTTATGCTACATGGGAACAAGGCCTAAGGATATTTTACATAATGCAGATTTATTGCAGAAGTTTGTTACGGTTTCATTCATATGATGGGTTTCCAGATGTCTTAGTGTTTTCTGTCTAACCAACCCATTCAGATGAATGGAACTAACGTTCAATCCTAGAAATTTCTTTAGCAAATCTTAAATGTTGCAGTCAGGTCGCTGATTTGTACAGTCTTTGTGACCTGATTTGGATGGAGAAAGATATAAGTTTTTAAGTTGGCAACCCATTTAATTTTAACTGTAGGAAACGTAATATCCTGTCCAAGAAAACACAAGGAAACAAAAAATTCAAAGACTTGTGTGTACTGAGCAATATGAAGACACGATGTACAACCTTCACCTTCTGTAGTCACATGTCTATGAAGACCGTAGTCTTTTCACTTGTTTCAGAGATATGTTAGAAATATTGCATTAGCTATGGTTGATAAGGTGGAACCCCACATTGGAAGTGTGTGTTGATGACATTGTGAGCTTCGAGACACGTGCACAATCGGTAGGTTTTGTGCACATGTTCTTACCATTAGAATAAGACACATACATGATAACTACCGATTGTACACATCTCAACGGGTGTGTGGGCCCATAACCACCATCGTCACTGCTCATTTCTGTTGCAGAAGTGAGCTACGCCACGAAACTTGGGATAGCCCCATTAACAACAAGCTATTTCTCCTTAGTTCAGCATTCATTATCGGAACAATATCTGCTGGTCTAAATACACTAAAGAGGCTGGTTTGTATATTGCCAAGCTCTCTGGCCCTTCCTCGCCCTTAGTTTAATGTCAGTTGGTTCATGAGCAGAAGACCTGAGGAATCTGAATAGCCAGCCGGTTAGCAATGTGAGCAATGTCTTGTTCACTTCAAAGTTGGATTAGCATTCTATCAAGAAAGGGAAAATCCACTTGCCTAAAATCGTCCGACACTGTTGTATAGCCTAGTCTCAGATATTATGTCTTGTTTGTTAAGGGGCAGATAAGGAAATCCCTAATATTGGGGATGAGTAACAAGATGACCTCTGCTAAGTAATAGGTAAAATATCTATACACATGCCTAATTCTTGTGCTTTCTTTCTATTCAGGTTTCCACAGTCATCAGTAGCATTCGTCAGGTTTCCAAGGTTGCCCTGAAGGAAGACTCAAAGCCAAACAAAGACAGTGAAGATGCCTTTTATAATTCACAGAAGTTTGAGGTTTTATATTGTGGGAAGGTGGTAATTGCCCATAAAAATGCCCCTTTAACACTTATTGATGACTGTATCGAGAAATTCTCTCTACACGAACGTCAGCGTCTGAAACTGC